>NC_072787.1:5645225-5822963 GCF_022539595.1 Amphiprion ocellaris | reverse complement strand
CATCAATAGAAAAAAAAAATAAAAATTTGAAAAAAGAAAAGAAAACCAAACCAACACAAAAGAAAAAGAGATTCAATAATAAATGAACAAACGGTACTGAGCATCATAATTGTGTGTGTCTTGATAGTATAGAATAGAATAGAATAGGCCAGAAGAGGATGCTAGTGCGAGAGAGAATGAGTTTAGGGTAGAGACTGGAGAGATTCTCAGCACATTCTGGCGGGACCCATCATTTGCTGAAATGGGACTCGGCAGTAGCTGGCGAGACCTGATCAAACATGCAAGTGTGAAGAACCCCGAAGCCCAGAACAGCAATCACGGCAAGGCAGGGCCAAGCCAACAGGGCACCCCTCCCCCCAGGCAGTAGGAGCCACAGGGCGGCACCCCCAGAGAGCCACCGGGGGCCACCGTGAACGACGCGAACCCGGAGAACAAGAGGGAGCAGCTACTGACACCCCCCTGCGCGCCCAGACCGACCCAGGCGGCCCGGGGCACGAGGACCCACCCGCCACCCAAACCCCAACCCCACCCACCCCCAGCCCCCACCGAACCCCCCACCCCACCACCCGACCCGCCCACCCCCATCCCCTCTCCCTCCCCCCGAGGGGGCCAACGGCCCCACACAGCCAGGAAGCCAGACACAGGGGCCGAGCGGCCCACCGAAGGGGCGGCAACCAGCCCATCACAAGGCAGGCCGCCACCGGGAGCCGGCCAGAGGAAATCGGAGCCGGGACCCGATGCGAGTCCAGAGAGTAAAAATGGACAGTGTGGTGGGGCCCGGCGATGCCGACAGGGAGGCACCCCGCATACCCCCCGCACCAGGCCCCAGGCGAGCGCAGTACACCCAGGGCCCCCACCCCCCGCAATGCGCCCTGACAACCCACCGGGACAGAGCCACCACATGCCGCCAGCCCGCAGTACAGCCACAGCGCCCACCAAGACGGCCAATCCAGCCCCCGCAGCCCACCAAGAGCCATCGCACCTGCCCGGACCCGTCGGGCACGCAGGAGAACCCCCCCCGACCACAGCCCCCAGGTGGCGCGCAGTTTAGAGGGAACAGTGGTTACAGGTGCCTTCTGTTCTTACTGGGGTTGGAAATTCAGTGTTACTCATCGTGCACCTGCAGCCTGGACTCAAACACACAACAGTTTAAAGCTTTTTATCCTCAGAGTAATTTAAGTTTCTGTCTCAATTTACCTCCAGGTTGTCCTTGTTTTGTTTGATTCATTTGCTTAATAGTTTCAACGTTCTAATTATTTTTGAGGTTTCATCAGTTGTGAAGGTTTCCACTCATCCATTTCCTGGTAGATCTAAAGTCCTTAAATAAAGGCAACTGGACTTACCTCTAATCCGAAACACTAATTGAGTTCTGTTTATATTATTTTGTAATGTTAACATTTTTATCATCAGTCTTATCCTCTTTTATTTTCGTACTTTCATACGTTGCCTGTGCGCCTCAATGAATTCTGACTTTAGGTACTTTAGGTAAAGGTTAAATGAGTAAACATGCTTCAGGATCTAATCTGCAATCTGTTGCAAAAGTTAAGACAGTGCAATTTGTTGTCTGACTGATTCCCTTTGGGCCGTTTTGAACACGACTGTATTAAATCAGCTGATCTATAAAGAGACAAATAAATTACACTCCATACTTAAACTCAGCAGGGCTGCAAATGGAATAACAAACCAACTAACTGTTATTTCTCTTGATAAATTTTGATGTCAAACAAGAATCCAAAAAATCACACTGTCGTTAAATTATCGTATTTGAGAGAAGTGTGATATTTTTGCCAGAAAATTACTCAAATGATTCATCCATTATGAAAATAAAAGATTATGTCAATCAACTGAACAATTAATTAACAAGAAAAGCACAGTACTCTGCCAAGGCTGCTCATTACCATATGACATTGTCAGAAATGCAGCATCTGTTTATTAGTTATTGATGATCAGAAATCACGACAACATAGAATGTGTCCATTTAATATAAATGTACCCTCAAACAAAATGACCTTGCACTAAGCACAGACATGTGTTATGTATGTGTACATTATGTACGGATTCCGAATCACGTGACCTAAATATGTAGCGGGTGGCGGGAATTGATGGGACTCGGAAACACCCCCACAATTTAATCAATTTTTCCTTGTATCATTTCTGATGGATAAGTCCTGATAAGTCCTCAGTGGTGGATTCGTAGTAGGATCACAATCATGTGATCATCAGCAGGCAGCTGACGTAGTGTTCACTGGTTGTCATAGCTACAGTGCCGCTATTTCACAATAATACAGAAATCTTTAACAAATCCGTGGATCCAGACTATAAGCTGCATCACTGCCAGAATCTAATCATTTGGTCCTTGTGTCATTTCTGACCTTCCCTGAAAATTTCATCCAAATCCGTTCATCCGTTGTCGCGCACAAATGGAAAAACAGATGGACAGACAAACATAAGCCAACTGTCACATAACTCCGCGGCTTTCCTTGGCGGAGTAACAAACTGTTGCTGACTTAACTTCTGGTGGTACAACTCAATCACATGGCAGACTTTTTGTACATTTAGAAAACACAGATTATGTTAAATCTGAGGTCTTTCAAATTAAATATTTGTACCTAGGTCAATATATAATTGAAGGAGTTTTGAAGTCCATGGGATATATCTTGCAAACATTTTTATTAAAAGTAAAAAAAACTAATGTTTTTATGTTCATGTCTTTACAAATTCTATAATTATTTATTATGGAAACAATCACTTAATAAAAAATGACTGGATATCACTAAAATGTCAACTAAATAACCGTCCGAATTTAATAACAACCACCTTCTAATTAGCTAAACAATAATAAAATGAGCTCATTCAGAAATGTTTGGATTGTGTTCTTTTTATTAAGTTGAGATAATCATGAGAGTTATTTCTTTTTGGCAATATATTAAATTCTATATGGAAAATAACAAATTGTATCTGTGTCTGAGAAATCACTTTCAACTAAATTCCCCATTACAAAAACACCTCTCAAGGAAGTGTGTTAATTCCAGATCACATGACCTGCTCCACATGATGTCATTTCCTCCTGAAGAAAAGACTGGCCAGACTCCAAGGCTTTCTGAGTTATTTAATATAAAGTAGTCAACAGGTTTACTACAATATCTTCAGAAATAACTTTCAATTTTATTCAATTGGATATATTTTAGAAGAATCTTTCTCTAAAAATACCATGTTGTGTTTGGTTATAGGCGGCCATGTTGATTTTAGGTCTGAAAACAGCAAAAATGTCAACTATGTTACACAAAGTTCCACAATTCTACATTGACCCACTTATTCTTCCAGTGAAATAACTCAATAACCACAGTGTTCTGTAGAAGACTGACTTCAACGAGCTCTTACTTCATCAACCTTTGACATTTCGGAAATATAGGTCACTTTCATCATCCAAGCTTTGAAACAGTTTTGTACAACTGATCAGTGGTGAAACTAAATACTGACTGAGGAAAAAAAAAACACACCAACACCAGTTAATCCATTTTTAATAGATCATACAATCAAAAACAGAGAAAGGAGTTAAAGTGAAAGAATTCAGTAATGCTGTCAAACCTAGTGTCACAGTCATTTATCTCTTTTGTTTGTATTTAGGCAACAATGAATAATTATATAGGCCTCAGTCCAGTATTATTAACACAGAATATCCTGCTTGACACAGATGGGTTAGTGGGACTGGGCTGGTTGTGTGTTCACAGTTCATATCTCAGAATTATTCAAGTAAAATTAGCGACTTGGAAGAATTCCTTTGGCATGCTCAACTTTCAGAAATTAACACTGTGGCTATTTTTAACACACATAATACTCCATTACCTTTTTTTTTTTTTTTTAAACTCCACTGCTCTGTTGTTCTTATTGCATAAGACATTAACGGACATATAAGAATAAAGGGGCACCAGCCATTTCCCATAAAAATACGGATACTGTGACAAAGTTAGAAGGAAATTTGTAAAATTATCTCGACACTTGGCTTATTAACATCATTTTTTTGGTCACTGTGTGTGTAGTGTGACTGAAACTAGCATTTAGTTTTATCTCTTCCTGTGACCACGTCTTATTTTAACGCATGGATTCATAAACCTAAGTAGACCCCACATTTTACAGAATAAAAAACAGAAGTTTGAACGTAAGCTTTTCCTCAATAAAAAATAATATCAACATTAGTAATCACTTCTTTAAAAAAAAAATTACATAAAATTTTGCACTTACATACAAAATAAAAATATCAAGTAAAACATGTAACATCCCACTACGAAAAGGGGAAATAAAAACAGAAAAAAAAAAGAACAGCTGTTGGCCAGCAGACCACACCCTGGTTGTAGAAAGGCTGTTTGCTGCTGAGGCACCTTCATATATCAGCCATACAAAAACAATCTGAGGAGAAGTGTTCTGCATATTTAGCATTATGTTAAATTACTGCATAAATAAATCAACTCTGAATCAAGGGCATAGAAAAAAACATTTGTTACCAGTATAAACAAATATTCCATTCATAGCAGATCATTTTCAATTTTGGCTTGTAGGTGTCAAAGAGTAAATACAAACCCATCACATTCCCTCAAGTGACTTCTTAGGGTATATTTTCACGACTAGCAAACTGAAAATGTTAAGCCAACGTGAAATATCAAGTATTTTAAGGTCTCTGGGTTAAGGCGCAGATAAACTATTACTTATTTCTTGCATTAGAGGACACTTACTATACAGACAATAGGGGAAAAAAAGAGAAGTACCGTTGCAATTCTGAACAACATGTAGTGCATTCACTCTCTACATAGACACTCTTTTATAGGTTTATATTTAATGACCTTAACTGCATTTATTTAAACTGAAATATACCAAAGTGCATGATGCATAATTTGTATTACATGTCTAAACTCATGGTCCGTTACCGCTGTTTGTTATTTCCATGTTAGCATGAGAGTGAGGGCGTAATATTGTTAGGCCTCAAGTCATTCACTTTCAGCTACAGATAACCTCGGGTTATATTTAATTGAGACATTAGATTAGTAGGATTCAACTTTAGATTAAAAAGGCACCAAACAGTGTCTTGCATAAGGAGTGCCTTTGTTACTTCTTGTTACCATGATAATCGTTTGATTTGGCTCACTGTTGTTAGCATAGTTCCATTACCTTTGAATAAAATGCCAAGAATTCAGATGTAAAATTTGACGGCTAACGAAGCATAGTTGGTTCAACTGCATGTAGCAATTAATCTCCCACAGCATGACAGCAAACCAACACTCTTTCACCTGAAATCACACTGACGTACAGACGACTACTCCTCCACAAGCTGTTTTTTTGTTGGTTTTATCCTTCATTACATTCCACTGAAATCTGGAAAATTAAATCATGCTCACTGATGTCACAGCTTCACTGTGTTGTCTTGTTTTATAAGAAACTGTGTATTGGTTTGATAGCACACGCTCAAGGATTATCATTTACTCATTCTTGTCATTTGGGAAAAAAATGTTCACTGCTGCAGGCAAACCTTACAGCTGAAGAAGAGCTCAAAGGGGCTGATTGTTAAAAGAACACAAGGATATCCCAGAAGAGAGGTTCTAGTTCATTTAAGCCTGGCATACTGTCTATTAATGTGGCTATTGTGGTTATACATAAACTACCAGTCAAAGGTTTGGACGCACCTTCTCATTCAGTGTTGTTTATTTGTATTATTTTCTACATTGTAAATTAATACTGAAGATGAACACTTTGTTTACAACATAATTCCATATGCATTCTTTTATAGTTTTGATGTCTTCAGTATTAATCTACAATGTACAAAATAATTAAATAAAAATCATTGAATGAGAAGGCGTGTCCAAACTTTTGACTGGTAGTGTACTAACTCTGAGATAAGAGAAAATGAGGAATGCAACGTCCCAAACAAAGATGATTTTTACATGAACAATGTTACACATTTGTTTTCAGTCTGACCAGGGTTAAATGCAGAAATTGGCTGCCTGGAACGGACATGTTGTTAACTGCATTAGGGCTCCCTATCCTGGGATATTTGCCAGCTGACCTCATCTCTCTGCACATTGATTTGTTTACCAGTGTGAGGCTGACTTTCTCCATGAGGATGGAACCAGAGGTGGAGAGACAACAAAACACCCTGAAAGAAACCGGTGGAGTTTACTGAGGAGGAAAACTGTTGCTATAAAGACTTGGACCTGTTGATGGCTGAAAAATCTCCATGTCGCAATGGATGAGAGGAATCCCAGCTGAGAAACTACAACTAAAATATCTGTAGGTTTGATAAAAACCCTGAAGATGATGTTAAATGTAAAATCTACAGGAAGAAAAGACCAAAACCAGCTGGATCAAACGCTCAGCTCTCTATACGGTAAGGAAAAGCTAACACAATTAGCAAAAACTCCATTCCAAGCAGCTAATTTCTGTGTTTACTTTCAGGTGGACTGAAGACAAAGGTTCACATAAAATGAGCTGTCTTTGGGAAGCTGCTAAACACCATTTCCAGTCTGTACAGCAGAAGCAGAAGCAAAGAGTGTGAAGTTAGCATCACACAAAGACCCACCATACACACATTAATTGGAAGTATTCCAGGTTGAAATAAACCTGAATTCTCTTTTAGTACCTGTTGGCAGTAGACTGGTCTTAATTCAATAGGCTGTGAGTGAAAAAGTACTAAGGAGCTGACATGAAAATGTCTTGGTGAAAGTGCTAAAAGATTCCATTCAGTTAGCAAATAGCAGTCACAGACTTTTAGAGGGCTGGGAAGTATTACCCAACTATCTTCCCCACAATGTAGTAACAAAGGAAAAAAAGTTTATTTTAAACAAAAAACAAACTCTTTGTGGCTTGATGTGCATAGCATATATACTGAAGGCATGACTTTCTCTGCTTTACAGCTGGATTTAGTGTCATCGACTGCTAAATCTTGGGTCTCCACCCATTTATGAACTGCATGAGTTTCTTCACCTGCAGTTTGCTTAGCTTGAAGTCCTCAGACAAAATCTCCTCAGTCAGCTGCAGGAGAAGATTCCCGTCAATCTTCTCAGACACAAAAAGTGAAACAATGTCATCCGGCATGCCAATAAACTTCAGAGATTTGGACACCTCTTCAATAGAAAGGCCGGCCAAACTGGACGGCGGCTGCCACTGAGCAGTGGGAGGCAAGGATGGACAGTTGAGAGTTAACGAGTTTGAGATGGAAAAGATCTCCTCTGTGCCCTGCTCGTGTTGAGTTAAAGTTTCCTGCTTACTGTCACAGACCGATTCCGACAGTAAATCTGTGCACTTCTTTGGGGCATTTGGTTTTGGTGTTCTTGGTGGCAAGATGGGGCAGGAGAGGCTCTGCTTAGTGTTGGATTCTTCTATTGGCTTGTCTCTGTACATTTCTGAATTGTAACTCGAAGATTTGGTGCAGATCTGAGAGGCTTTCTGCAAGCTGAAGTCCTTACTGCTGTGTGCGTGCTCGCGGCCATCAAAGTCAACAAGGCTGGACGTACAGGTTTTCGGGGTGCTTGGGGATCTCTTTCTGGGATAACTGTAGTAGCTTCGACAGCTGGATGGTAGAAACTCCTCCATGCAGCGTGATTCTCCTCCGCTGAAGTTATTCGGCCAAGACAACCGGGAGGACACTCCGTCCGACAGCAGGCTGCCACTGGGTGAAGAAGTGTTTGGTTCAGTGCTGCTGGATTTACCCCAGCTACAAGGATAGCACACGTGGCTTTGCTCTTGCTGGTCCGCTCCCTCTTGCTCACATGCTCCACTACTAATGGAAAAACACAAGATTAATTTGTGGTATGAGAGCAAACCTTAAATAGACCTCATTATTAGATTTAAACTTAATAGAGAAGCTGTTGTTAGAATGCAGGTAAACAGACTAATGTTGGTTACTTGTGGTATTCTTACATGTTGTGGAGACCAGAAGAGTAATAGGAGAGGGTCGGACTTGGAGACCGAGTGTCTTGCTGCCGAGGCTTCAAGGGGATTGGCATCGATGGCATCTGTTTGAGACTACGTGGAGGGATTGGTGGAGCGTTCAAGAGACGACATTCTTCCTTCACCTACAATGAAATGACCTGACTTTGAAACAGCCAGCAAAACTAACATTTTTAATGTTTTCTAAAGCTGCAGGTGTTGGATACTGTGTACAATCACTAGCCTTGGAATTTCTGTGAAATCAGGCCACATTTTTGATGACAGTTTACATTTAGCAATTGCCTATCGACATAATAATTATATTAGTAGTGACCATCATTCCCATGGTGAATTCAGATTGTCTTCCTAAATACGGGGGATTCAGAGATGAACAATGCATGCATGAAATCCAGTGCGATATTTTAATTCATTCATTCAGCATCTTCCCTATCTACTGTTGCTCTGTTTACATCAGGTCAGAGGTGTGGAGTCACAAAAAAAGACGTTGCTCTTGCTTCACATTAAAAGCGGTCAACTGTCTGAACAGAGGATAACTTTAACTGTGAAGAAGCCACAGAATACACAATGTAGTTGCCACCATTGCTTTGTTACCATTTAATAAAAATGAACAACAAGTCCACAGTCAATTCTGGCTTTTTTTGGCAGCTTTTTTAAAGATTTTGCAAAAGAGAAGTGGAAATAGAGCAGCAGGTGAGGTAACAGACAATACAAAGTAACGGCCGTTGAGTAGACTTGCATCATGCATACTGAAACGTGATTGTGGTCGTGATCATTAATGGCTGAGTTCTTTATTAAAGCAGAGTAAGTTTGTTTGTCTGCATCTTTTTGACCAGGCTGGTTCCAGTGCTAGTTCAGAGCCAGTGCCTGACTTAGCACCAGTTCTTTGTGTATCCACCAACTAAGCAACGGCTCCAGGCTCCAAAAACTGGTGCTTTTCAGGCACCAACTCTTTGCTGGGCCAGAGTTAAGAACCAAGTACGTCACGGGCTGAGGGTGGGGTTACAGCGACCAACAATCAACGGCGGAAACACAGAACCACCACTTTTAAACAATCGAACAAGTAGTAGTAATTGCCTCGCAATTAACCTTAAGATCATCTATAAAGATAAACACAGATATTATCATCAACTTGCATTTGTTTGCTGCTATGTAAAGATAAAGTAGCCAAGCTAACGCTAACACGTTCACTGTTAAGAATCAAAACATCTCTGACAATTACCTGTCTTCTCAAACGTAGTCGCTGTTGCCTGTGACTACAATGAAGACAGGTAGCTACTAACAGTTAGACTTCTTGTTTCTGGATCGCAATGAAGGCTGGCAAAGTCAGGAACAGCACTCGCTACACATGCAGTGGCGAACTGACGTTTTACGATGACGCAATGACATGGCTCTAACTTTGCTCCTTGCCAATGGAAAAACAAACCGGTTCTTAGGAGGCACGAGAATTGAACCAACTGAGCACCAGCACCGAACTGGCACCTGGTTCTTTTTGGTCGAAAAGGGGTATAAAAGATACACCACTTGTTACCACTGTATTTTTGGCAAACAATGATAACGGACATCACCACTGCAACTAGAATTTAAGTTTAAGAACTACAATTTTAAAGTATGGCAGTTTGTACTCACAGCTTCAGACTTGGGTGGGACTGGTGGTGGAGTAAGAGGCACATCTGAACCAGTTATGGCACCAAGAGGACAAGTGACTGGGTATGACAGAGCAGCTGTTGTCGCGCAGCCATTGTTGATGCCTCGGACTCCTTCACTGGAGGAGGGTTTTGGGATCTGACCTCTCAAATGATCCAGCCACAGCTCCTCATAGGGAACATCCATCTTGTTGAGAGGCGAGTGTTGGTTTGTGCTATCCAGCTCAGGAAAAAAGTGTTCATTTTCTCCAGATTCTGAGGGATTGCTATCAGATGGCAGGAGAGCCCAGTCTCCACACAGCGTCATGCAGCCCTGCAGGTTGACTTCACTGTTACCGTGCAGGTTGCTGCCATAAACACACACAGACAGCCGGTGGAAGGACTGGGTGAGTTCATCTCTGGCGTACGTTAAAGAGGTGGGAATCTGCATGTGGTTGGGACACCCGTTAGAGCTGCCGCTGCCTCCGCTGCTTCCACTGCAGCTACCATTCCCGCTGCTTTTCTTGGGACTTTTGCCTTCGTCATTCCAGTCTGTCCGCACGTCTCGGACGGCACGGGAGTAGTCATCTATGTCAAACTGCTCCTGGCAGAAGGAGTACCAGCGATGTACCATAGTATCTAGCCACAACTCTCCTTGCAGGAGTTCTTCTGGAACAATAAATCGAGGCATGGCCATATAGAAAGGGAAATGGATGGGGATGATTTTGTTGCTCCTCAAAATGCAGCACACGACCACCGTCTTTGTCTGAATGTTAACCAACTTGTAGCGGTGACCCTCTCGGATGAGGTGGAGGTCGTGCTGGTTGCGGGGCGGACTGCTGGGTACTGTGACGTTGACAGGGAGACGGGTTTTCTCCACAATGTTCCTGATGGTGTGCTCGCCGTCCTGCATCTGAAGCTCCAGCGGACTGCAGGTGCTGAACCTGCCTTTGCACTGGAAGGGCAGGCTGATGCTCTCGTTGGTGCGATGGTTCATGCAAATCAAGCAGGGCATCTTTCCTCTACCAATCTTACTGATGGAGTTCAGCTTCCCAATCTTCTTAAACAGGGTGTTAAATCTTGATTTTTCTTTGGAGCATTTGGCATAGAGGATCTCAGCCTGGCCCATTAATGTCAATTCATCACCAGTGCTTAGTGTAATGTTGTAAACTTCTGTGTCTTCATTGCATTCTCCTGATGCCATCTATGAAAAAATTATATACAGCATAAACACTGAACATACTGAGAGAACTTTCAACAAAAAAAGAAACCCTGGCAGTAAACATGGGCTAGTGCACACTTGTTTGCTTTACTTTTTATATATGCCGAAGACTATTATGCTACATAAGTTGGACCTGACATATATAGGGTGAAAGTACAAATTTTGATACATTCTGCTGTTTTTAAGGCAACATTTTTAAGCTACATTTTCTGAAAATTAACCCCATTCACACTTAGAAGATTTCAATCTTTTTTGTTATATAACGTAGGGAATATCCCCTAGTGCAAAAAATGTTTGTACATTTTGAAACAATTTTGAAAAACTGTCAAACCATGACGTAAAAATCTGTAAACTCTAGAACAGTTTGATGCAGTTTATATAACAAGCAATCGCTGTAATTAGGTTAATCAGGAGAAAAGTGTGTTTTTAAGATTTTTTTTCTCTTGAAAAAATAGATTTCTTGACTCCTGCACAGTTTTTAATGGAAAAATGCCTTAATATGTGTGACAATACTGTAATTTTTGCAATTAATTTTCGAAAAGAATACAGTTTTTTTCCAGTTAAATGTATATATTGTTATACTGGTAATGGAAACATGCTGCAATATTTATAACAAGTAACATGGCAATTTCTGCATTTATTACATGTAAAAAAACACAGTTTGTTACTGGTCAAACTGATGTACTTTTGTGTTAATGATGGACAAATGCTTTAACATTTATGACAGCTTTAACTGCAATTTTTTGCTGAAAATACATATATTTAATGTTAAATACACTAATTGCTGTGCTGATAATGGAAAAATGCTGTAATATTTATAATAAGTTACATAAACTTTATTTTAGATAGTATTTTCATGTAATTCTTCAAATTTTATAAGGCTAAAACTTTTTTTTTTTTACAGTAAAATACGGAATGAAGCACATTTCTTTAATCCTAGAATCAACATTATCAACACATTTCTTTACCGTAAATGTAGAAAATGTTTTACCACAATTTTACAGTAGCATTCTAGCAACCACAAGTGCCGCAATTTTACAGTAAAAACAACATTTTTCTTTACAGTGCTTTTCGGACTTGTACAGGGGTTACTAACATGATATGAACAGCACCAACAGCCACAAAAACATGTTCTTTTTATTTACTCTCACCAAACAAACAACCAATTGTCAATTGAGTTCAACAGAATAAATGTACCTTAACATTGAAAGTGATTTCTTCCATGACGTAGACCCTTTCAGGGAATGCTTTGGCCACTTCCTCCACACTGTTGAAGTACTGCACAGGCTCCTTGACATCTCTGTCCTGCTCCAGCAGCTTAAACTGACCTGAAGTAAGTGAAGACATCAGTGCTTTTTACAGAATCAAGCCAGCATTTTCCGGTAACTGGATCATAATGACAAATATCAGTAGCCCACATCCTGAAATTATTCTTCATTATGACACAAAACTATCAATACTTTGAAGAGAAGAAGAGGAAGTAATTAGTAGAGTCGAGTGTGCTCTATGGCAACAATAACTTCTCATCAACTCTAAGAAGAAAATTTTGCAGGTAAGAACTGTCACATCGTGCCCTTACGAATAATGACTGAAACTAGACAGACATGAAGACAATAACAGATCAGACAAACTAAATGAGCATCTATGAGGCTGCATCTCACCTTCATAGTGAACTGGGATCTCTATTTTGGGCCCGATGACATAGTGTCCCTCCTCCAGACTGTGGGCAGTAATAGTCGTCCACTGACGGCAGGAATGAATCAAGAGGTAGTCATTGTCTCTAAGCCCTTCGACCAACTGACCTGCAGGAATGAGAAGTGAGAAGAATGCCATTTACAAAGAAGAACATAGCACCCGCTGCACAGTCAAAGTTCTAACCGAATTGTAAAGTAAGTAACAAATAAAACCTCCTGTGACAAAATTTGTAAAAAAAAGTATGATGTCTGAAGAAGTATGAAGCTCAAAACAGGGTAAATCTGGCATTCCTGTTTTGGCATTTTGCTGTTATTTTAGCCTGATTAGACATAAACTGATGTTTTCAATGAACAACAATGACCACGGAGAATAGGCCAAACAATTAAATAACATTATGAGGAATGGTGACTCCAGTTTGGAGCTTTACAGGACACTCCAATCAAGCCAAAGTATTGGATTACTGAGCACACTCAAGTCACTATCCTCCATGGACAATGACTAATGGCCTAATCCATACCCCTCTAAAGAAGCAGCCACTAGCCTTGAAAGTACTACACAGCAGCATGATTCTGCAAAAGAGGATTAGCACTGTGACAAGTTATGAGCCTCTAGAGAGCAAAATAAAAATGCTTGCTGATAATATAATACCTTAACTTCAAAGCACATGCCATCATTAACATGCTGATGTGAGAATAAAGTCGTACAGATAAAATAACTGACTCAATATTACAGCAACCAGTAGTTGCTCACTCTCCTAGCTTACTGCTTTGCTCAAACAAATATTTTATTGACCTCTCAATCAGGTCAAAGATGAATTATCACCAATGACTGAACAGTTGACCATTTAGTCGACTGCAAATCAGCCTGCTACGTTTGTTACTTGTAGATAAATCAGCCTTTTATTTCTGGTTCAAAGTTGTTCTGTGCACTTCATATGCCTTTGCAGTGACATGCACACAATTCCAAATAGTTAGTGTGTTGCACAATAAAACACTTCTGAGTGGTTTCTACTGCAGGCCGTTTATGACATTAGGCACTTTGTTATTGTAATGTGTGGGTGGCTACAGAATGACAGCAGAGACTACACCATGTTAATAAAGCAGAAAATAAAGTTAACTTGTCGTTATTTGGAGAGATATGCTCGACAAATGCAAGAGATTTCCAATAAAGCAGCAATTTAGTTAGAATATTTCTACTTTGTAATGTAAAACATGCAGTTTTAGTGAGAAACAAGAAGACAAACTGACCAAATCAAGCAGAAAAAAATGTCTAACTGCTTAGTTTACCTTTGCTGCTAACTAGCAGCTAGCAAGCGATAAGCTCGAAAAGTTAGTATAGTTAAAAAGTTACTAACCGTTATCCAGCTTGACAATTTGAGGCAACTTATAAGCGCTGACAAGTTGATCTAAAGGTAAAGACGTCGTACTCCATGTAACATCTTTCAAATTGTTGTACAACATCGTTCCAAGGTCCATCTTGCTAGCTTACATTAGCCAACTGGAGAGCTAGCTATGTGTAAACACGGTCACAAAGAGCTACACTAAGCTAAACCAGCTAAACCTTACGGCGACTCTCCGTGTGCAGGGTCACATTATACATGACATGTTTCTTCTTAATAGTTGCATATTTCCCTTTTCGTTAGTCTACGTATCATAAAGGTCCGTATTGTGATAATGTAGCAGAGCCATGTTTGTTTAGCGACGCTGCGTCAAGTCAGCTGCACTGACGGAGAAACGGATATACTGTTACAAAATAAGAGCACTGTTTATTGTGGCGTGAAATATAAATATGGGTAAATGACAAAAACTCTCCAAAAAATCTCAGTGATATCGTTTGCTTTCTTTAGAATAGAGTGCAGGACATGTGCTAATGGCAGATTATCGACTGGTTTGTTCCCGGAGTTGTGTTATAAAGTTTTGTACTGTTGCTGATAACAAAACGAAAATAATAAATATAATAGTAAATTTATTATGATTATGATGATGCTGATGATGATTTGCAATAATAATAATAATAATAATAATAATAATAATAACAACAACAACAATAATAAGAAGAAGAAAAACTATTATTATGACACCATGACACTGTGGGGTCTTTAAGCAGCTCCTTCAGCAGCAGACTGAGACATCCACCCTGCAAGAAAGAGCGCTATCGCAGGTCCTTCATCCCATCTGCTATAAGACTTTACAACATCAGCATCACTGGCTGATGTTAACATAAACTGGACTATATCATTACCACCCCAAACCATAAAATTTGCACTGACATTCTTGCACTGCACATCTCTGCACTTTTAAACTTTATTTTTATTTTTTTCTGTTAAAAATTTTTTTCACCCTTGTATATATTGTAAATAAAGCTGCTGTAACAATGTAAATTTCCCCTGGAGTGGGGAGAAATAAAGAACTTTATCTTATCTTATCTATCTTATCTATTATTATTATTATTATTATATTATTATTATTATTATTATTATTATTATTATTATTATTATTATTATTATTATTATTATTATTATTATATTATTATTATTATTATTATTATTATTATTATTATTATTATTATTATTATTATTATTATTATTAACAGTACATAACTGATATAATAACAATAATAATAGTAATATTATATTATATTATATTATTCTTGATTCTTGATTCTTAATGTAACACACACACACACACACACACACACACACACACACACACACACACACACACACACACATACTGTATGTGTGTGTGTGTGTATATATATGTATAATTCTTATAATATTATATAATAAACAGTAATTATTATTATTATTATTATTATTATTATTATTATTATTATTATCATCATCATTATTATTATTATTGGCAGTAACAATAATAATAATAATAATAATAATTATAGCAATAAGAAGACGAAGTAAGCAACAGGTTATGGTAAAAGATCTAAAATTAAAATAAAGTGATTAAATAAAGTGCACACTAATTTTTACAGAATAGTCAAAATTGATTGACTAAAGCTGGGGGAAAAGATGAGAAGGATAAAAATGTACACAAGACAAAGTACACAATGAAATAGAAAAAAAGATATATTTAAAAATATTTGAATAAAAGTGCAAAATAAAAGTGCTGGCAGTTTAGATTGTACTTTTTAAAAAACATTGCTACTTTTGGGGCAAATCCAAGTTAAGGTTCCAACAGCATGACTAAACGTCATTTCACCTTGTCTGGACTGAATCCTGGGCACCACTAATTAATGTCTCTGCAGAACTGAGAGGCTTGTAGAACATGTCTCCAGTATATTTTGGCACCAGACTACTCAGAGGCTTTCAGTTTTACATTTAACTGGAAAGCAGTGCATGGATCTAAGAACTGGGAGTAATGTGTTACACCCTAAATGTCAGCACTCCATCAGCCCTCTTAAACCGACACTTAAAAAAATGATTCAATAAATTGCACCACATTTATTATATACGTTGTGGTGACTTTACGTTAAAAGTAGGAATGTGATGGGTAAGTGAACCAAAATTAAATTAGTTAAAAAAGAATCACTAAGCCTGAAGGCCTGGTGGAGGTGTGGCTATAGGCAAATATACTGTATGTCCCAATAATGACTGTCATCACACTTCCTGATCTCACTGGTACAAATCAGAAGAGCTTCCTTAATCTGGTCTGTAGCTCAGCGTGCTCCTGAACAGCAAGTATGTCTTACGTGGACACTCTGCGTCAGTGGGATGAGGCCATAACCTATGCTGACAGAGAGGATCTGGCTGAGGCACTCAGGATTTTCTTGTCTATCCAAGAACCAAACTCTAAAATCTGTTTTGACATCGGCTGTCTGCATCTCCTTAACCAGGACTATGATGCAGCTGAAAAGGTATGTCTAACCTGCATGGTAGAATGCATGTATACATACAGAAATATCAGCTGTATTTGTTTTATAGTTGTGCACATAAGAAAGAGAAGTGATTAGGATGCAGTTGATGAGGCTGAAATGCGATATTGAGCTTTGTGAAAGTGCAAGTCACCGTGAAAGAAGAAGTAGAGATGAGTATTTTTCTGTTCTTCTAGAGGAAGTTACAGTGTTTTCTAATGTTTCTCAGGCGTTTGATTGCAGCATACGCAAGGATGAGCATTTGGCCATCGCCTTCTTTCAAAGAGGAATCACCTTTTACAAAAAGGAGAGGCAAGACTCACCAGTCATTTCAAAATACTTGCAACTATTCTTTCACATACTGAACGCTGGTTTTAAAATGCAGTATGAGACATCATGCATTTGTTTTTTTGTTGGTTTTTTTGGTTTTTATATTCCAAACAACCATTCTTAGGGTTTTCTGTGCTTCATCATATGCAAAAGTAATTCACTTGGTTATTTCTCTTCAAAGGTATGAAGGAGAGTTTGGCTGATTTCCAGAGAGCCTTCAAAGCACTGAGGGGCAACCAGCTGATAGATTACAAAGCACTTGGTCTCAGATACATATTATATGCATGTGAGGTACGTTTTTCATTCAAAGTTTGATGAGTATCCCTACTATTTATCCAAAATAGTCTTCTCAGATTGATCCTAATAATTTAAACAAATCTTCTCATGCATTATTCCCAATTCTGTTGTCTGCATGAGGGATTTAAAAGCTTTGAACGTTTAAAATAGTGACAAACTTTTAAAACAGTATTGATGTTTGCTGCCACAGGTTCTCCACAACATGGCCCTGGTTGAGGCTCAGCTGGGTAACTGGGAAAAGGCCCAGGTGAACCTCGCAAAGGCTCTCGACTACAAGACAGAGGCCAAGCTCAATGTCATCGACAAAGCTCTGCAATCAACCCTGGTCAGTCAGGATGTCGTCACTGTTATCAACATGCAGCCCTTTGACATATAAAAACTATCAGATTTCACCTGTTAACAATGTGTCTTATTCAGTTATTCAGTATATTTAAATTTGATTATATTCATGACAATAAATGACACTCATTTAGATGAATTTGTAAGTTAATACGCATCAGCTCTGTGCTACTCTAAAGCTGCTGAAGGCAAGGTTAATGTATGGAGAGAGCTATTTGTTCACACTGGTGTAGCTCACAGCTTGCACCGAAATTAGCAGCTCAATTTCCTTTTAGGTCAGAAACGCTTCAAATAACGCTTATTTTGCCAAACAGAAACAGAAACTTTTCAAACCTGGTCCAATTCCCATCCAAAGTGCTGTTTAAACCAAATAAGAACTATGTTGCTGAGCTGGAGAAGAAGGACTACCTGGGAAAAGCAAAGGTGATACTTTATCTAATGATACGCTTTTGTACTAGTAACAGATGCGACCACATTATTACAATGTGATTATGAACCTCATTAAACTCTGATTACAACTTGTACACTCAGTATGTGATTTAATCTTGTCTTAATTTGAGATCATTTTGGATAAAATAGTGTAATTATTGTTCAAAGTGACATAAATAACCCGTATTTTGTTTCTATATCATCATCAGGTTGTTGCTTCTGTTGTTCCACAAGATGCATTCTCTGGATTCGCTCCATTACAGCCGCAGGTGACATATGGGCTCTTATGGGTGATAAAAAATAAATAACATCAGTATGAGGATAAAGACATCAGTGTGTTAGCTTTATACTGTAATACACTACTGTTCAAAAGTCTGGTGTCACCCAGACAATTTCATGTTTTCCATGAAAACTCACACTTTAATTCATGTACTAACATAACTGCACAAGGGTTTTCTAATCATCAGTTAGACTTTCAACACCATCAGCTAACACAATGTAGCATTAGAACACAGGAGTGATGGTTGCTGGAAATGTTCCTCTCTACTCCTATGGAGATATTCCATTAAACATCAGCCGTTTCCACCTAGAATAGTCTTTTATCACAATAATGTCTAGACTGTATTTCTGATTCATTTAATGTTGTCTTCATTGAAAAAAAAAACTGCTTTTCTTTCAAAAATAAGGACATTTGTAAGTGACGCCAAACTTTTGAACGGTAGTGCATGCAAAACATATTATATAGATGATTTAAAAAACATTAACTAAATGAACCTATATTGGTGAAAATGACAGAAAAGGAACTTTGATGTATCACATATTGCATTACATATGTATTCTTGACATCCTCTGTCCTATTTTATCATGTTATACCGCACTTTGCCAGGTCAGACACTATCATATTTAAATGACTGATATGCTGCACTATGTCAGCAGCTAATTACAGGCTTTGTGTTTACATTTATGTCTGGCAGGTTGAAGATGGTCCAGCTCGCCCAAAGGAACCTGAGGTTCTGAGGTACAACAGTCACTTTGAAGCTGTACAAATCTGATGCTGACTGAATGTACAATATCTTGCCTTAGTGGTTAATCTATTTGCTGTTTTTATTCTAAAAGTGATTCCAAATTATCTTCATACTTAACTAAATATTGTAATAGCTGATGGCTTTTCCACTGTACATGCATGATGTGTAAAAGTCTGTTCTTCATGCAGGAAAAAACAGTAGCAATATATTTGAAATAAGTATGAATTTGAAATTATCTGATTTGACAAAAGGAAAATGTTAAATCACTGTAATTTAATCAGACCTATAATCACTCAGTAATAACAGTGACTACCTTATAGTGTATTAGTGTCCCAGGTTTCTTGATGCCACATGGACCTCTTGTCTTGGTAGGGCTTTGGAAGGAGAACCTCACACGGTGCTGTTTGAATTTGTTCCTGAGACCAGCGATGAGTTGGCTGTGGTGCCGGGAAATATCGTGTTTGTGCTGCAGAAGGGTGCCGACAACTGGGCTTCTGTGGTCTTCAATGAAAGAGTAAACACAACATCTGCAACTATGACTTTAAAACTCATTTTTGAGTCGACTTGTAGTTGAAACATGTTTTTCTTTTTATGCTTTGAACACACTATTCACGTCATGCTATCACTTACTAACAGTATAGAGCACTTCCTTGTTGATTGCAGAGGGGACTTGTTCCTTACAATTACCTGGAACGTTTGGAAATCTCCTTGGCTTCTCAACAAAACAAGGTAAGGAATTATTTTTACACTTTTGTTGGCGTCAAAAGAGCTTATTAAACTATTATCGTATACATTAACAGTTGCCTTTCTGAAATTTCTACACATTGTCTACAGGTTCTTACAACAACACTCTATGTAATGTTTCACTTAAATGTTTATTTTTTCTGTATTTTAAATGGCAATAACCATGAACAGGGAATAACTGCACCTCCAAGTCGAGATCCACCAACCAGACCTGAGAGGAAACCAGGTAGACTCATAAACACTTTAAATCAGTAAATTAATAAATAAAATATGACCCATACTGTTTGTGAACAAAACTCTTTTTTATGCTTTGTATTCCAGGCCGTACTCCTGGTGGAAACACTCAGCGTCAGGTATGCTGAGGCAAAAGTATAATTCACCTCTGTACCAGCATGTGGCTGTTTGATTTTGGTAATTTAACTCGACTGTTGTGTCCTTTTCATTAATTCAGGAGTCACAAACTACCGAGGATTCATATATTGTCAAAGTCTGTTATACATTCAACTTTGCCGTCTCAGTACCACGTGGGTCCCCCTATGCAACACTGATCGAGAAAATCAGTAACAAGCTGAGCCTCCCTTCTACTGTGATCACTTTGAGGTAAGATTTACAAGCTTGAACGGCTACTTTATCATCTCACGGCTTGATGACAAAATTAAGTATCTTTGTTCGATTTAGTTTAACCTCTGAGGCAAGTGAGGAAGGCGTAATCAATGCCGACACAGACATGGAAACTGTGTGGAGCCAGGCCAGCGGTGGGCGCATCACCCTGTGGTGTAAGACGGAAGAGGTGAGGAAGTGGTGATCTACTGCGGTGCTTTTATTGTAATTGTGGTTGACAGTGCAGTTTCCTAATAGAATGACCAGGTTGATGGCCATATTTATCACTTTTATCCTTTTTAAAATTGGTTTCTTGAGGATTTGACTTTCAGCAGGGTCAGAAAAGCAACCCTATTAAAAACTCAACAACCGGAGTTGGACACTAAAAGAATTTTAGTTTACGTTCACTATATTTTAGATGACTAAAAGTGCTCATCTGGGTCAGTGGCCAAATATTCTAATTCATTTGATTCTGAATTAAACCTAACACCACAAAATGCAAAAAAAGTTAGTAAAGTTTGCTGGAAAAACCCTACAGCTTATGACGAAATTGTACTGAAAACGACTGCATGTGTTTTGTGATCGTAGCAAACTGATGGAACGATGCAGAAAGAGACGGTCTTGGTGGCAATTCATTCATACGAGTCGTCAAACCCAGAGGATCTCCGTTTTAACCAGGGGGACACAATCACACTGCTCTCAAGAGGTGAGGCTCTGTTCTTTAGGACACATTGCAACACACTGCGATTTTATCAAAACATGTGTTCTAATTCTTTATTTGTTCTTTCTCTCCAGTTAACCAGGACTGGTTGGAAGGACAGTGTAACGGGAACACTGGTATATTTCCTGCATCCTTTGTGGAAGACGTACTTTATCTCACCATAAATGACCAAGCCCCGCTCAGTGACCAAAGCTAAAAACTGGTCTGGCACCTTCTGCACATGTCAATTCATAATCTAGCCAAATTTTGATCAATTAGAGCCTTCATGTTTTCCTTTATTTATTTTCCACAGTGGTCATTATATCAGTTCAACAGGCTGTAGCAATTGATCGAAATCATAAGTTACATTCTAGGATTCAGTAATAAAAAATAGTGCTCTCTGATATTTATTTCATTAAAAACATTTAACACTTACTTAGAGCTTCCAGAAATTACAAGCTGCATACTATACATTTGGTGCATTTGTAAGTGAATAAATAATCTGTTGAAGACCTGGTGGACTGCTGGTGAATCATCGTGAAGACGTTCCTTCCTCTTCGTAGGCAATAGCTATGCCTCTCCTGCCCTCTACCGCCTTCACCACAGGTGTCTCTCCCAGCTTCTGCTCTAAGCCACGCCAGCTTCGACCTGCCAGGAAGGACGCTGGAAGAAAAAACGGCAGAAACGTGTAGTGTAGTACTGTAGTGTAATGTGTGACATGTGAGGTGTCTACTTCTATTTGTTTGTGTAAGAATGTAACACACAATGCATTTTACTGTCTTGACAAATGCTCAACAGTTACTGTACGTGTGCAAAATTCAACAATAAAAGTCAGTTAAATAAACGGAGCAGGATTTTCTGACTGGGTCCTACCAGCTGAGTTTGTGTTGGCGACAGTCATCGTCTGGTTCCTGAGGACCACAGAGGAGCTGAATGAAGACTGTTCAGGCTCGCTGCTCAGCAGATTGTGGCTTCGCAGAGCTCCAGTGATTAACGAAACGTCAGGCTCATCACCGTCCTCCTGCTGATCAGCCAAAGGCACGTGATTCAGTCCACCTGGAGCAAAATTTAGACAAAACTGAAGATGGACATGGCAAAAAAAATACTTCAATTACCTTCATTTAGCTGCTTGTGATAAAAATATAATCCCCTGTTTAATATGTTTAGCCATTAACAGTTGTATTCATGTTTAGAACTGTGTGAACATTTGAAGGTTTCAACATTCAAAGTAAATTGTTCTTTTTTTTTTTTCAACACATACGATACCAGCCAAAAGTTTGGACACACCTTCTCATTCAATGCTTTTTATTTAATTGTATTATTCTGTAATTAATATTGAAGATTAACACTTTCTGTTCACAACATAATTCCATAAGTACTTTTATAGTTTTGATGTCTTCAGTATTAGTCTACCATGTATAAAATAATTAAATAAAAACCACTGAATGAGAAGGTGCGTCCAAACTTTTGACTGGTAATGTATAACATAAATCAATGTATTATTTATTAGAATTATTATGTCATACTAATGTTAGAATTGACGCTACAATGGCACGTAGTTGAAGGGGAATGTGCACTTTCCAAATTAATAGCAAACAATGCCATTAATATTACAGTCCCATAATTATTGGATAATGTAATAAAACGCTCTACTTCAACTTTATATAACATATTTAATGAATACTTAATAAATACTACATATAATTAATTATTATAATTATTATAATTAATTTACTGCATCAGATCTATTAGGTTCATACATATTTTGTGTGTGTTTTGAACCTGGAAAAGATTTAACACTATTTTATCTATACATTACTTATTACAATTTATTATTAGTTATTATATATATATCATTATTTATTATATTTATTCTTCCCAAAAAAAGCCACACTTTTGCTATTTCAGTTATAATGAAAGTAAAATTACACAGCAGTTCCTCCTCAAATTGTTCACACAGCCCTTTAACATAAGAGAGAGAAATTTAGGAATTTCTGATGTGAATAAATCCCATTCCCACCTGGCAGGAGATGTCGGAAGTCTGTGACGTATTCCTCCGACCACTCCCTGTTCTTGTTGCAGGCCACCTCCATCTCAAATGGTGTCACTACAGGTTTATAGAACTCACTGGAGTCCAAAAGCGAGTTCTCGGGACACGCTATTAACACAAAGATGTCAATTTCAAGAAAGTTTGCTAGTTTAGGTACGTTCAGTTTCCCCATGGCGAACATGTAGCTCTTCTTGCCAGCTCTACGGATCGTGTCCTTCAGCTGCTGGATGATGGCGAGGTAATCGGCCACCCCCAGAGTGCCCACCAGGATGCCGACCACATTAGCGTCTTTGGCTCTTTCTATAGCGTAGTATCTCTTCATCAGCACACGGTTGATGCTTATTGACTCAATCCTCCCCTTCATAGTCACAGGGTCGAAAGAGCAAAAGGAGCAGCGATTCCAAGTCATCATGAAGTTTCGTAAGGTTGCTCCCTCCTGACCGACGTAGAACATGCTGTAGTCTGTTATACTGGAGCCAGTTTTCAAGGAGAACTGCCTTCCAAACTCATAAATAACCTGCTTGTTGTCTTGCTCAGAGAGACAGGAGTCATTAGTTTGTATTTTAATCCGGCCATGGCTGTAACACTGCTCCCCTTCAACAACAAGCTCTGAGGCAACAAGGTTTGAATATTCTGGTGACAGGAGGGACAGAAGATCATCTGGAAAAAATTAAAATACGGTGTATTCAGTTACTACAATTTACATTTCTGGACTGAAGATGCTGACAGTTCATATTATCGCTAACTGTATTAAACTTCTACATATGGATTTGAAAGACAACCAACTAAATAAACCCAAGTAGAGCTATTTATTGGATAACTTACTAATAGCATGACTGTAGTTGACATCATTGAGGATGATGATGTGACTCTGTGTGTCAGGGTAGAGTTCTCTGAAGGAGGAGGCACACTTCTCCACATCCACTGGTCTTTTCTCAAAGACGTACATCATAGGCAGCCGTTTAGATGGGCTGAGGCAGGTGCTGCCATAGTGGACAATGCACTCAGCTCCAACATGTTCTGCAGCTACCTCGTCCACACAGCAACTGCTCGCAGAAACGATGGGTGAAAACAAAAATAAAAACAACTTTAAAGTCAAAATCCCAAACAGATTTTAGTTACACCTTGATATATGCAACTCTGAATACATTAGAGATATGCCTCTATGGGAAAATAAAACTCACAGCTGAGTGACTAAAGCTGATATTTTACAGCTTGAACAAGCAAGAGTTGTGAGGTATTTTATCATCTGTCCTGGTGATTCGAATGAATGGATGAAATTAAACCACATAAAACTGACAGATATAAAGCACATAAATAAAGCAGTGTAAAATTTGTCATTGTTGTACACATTAACGAAGGTGCTACCACCATTGATGAAGTGGAATTTAAGTCACAAGTCATGGACCAAAGGCTAAGTCTTGACCGTGTTCAAATGTTGAAGATCTTCAAAAAAAAAAATCACCAAGAGAAGTCAGCATTCAGAGGCAGCAGGATTAATTGTCAACAAAAATCCAGCAGTAGTTCTTAGCAGCGATAAACCAGAGATACTGAGCTCTTTGTGTCATCGGTCTAATATCCATAGGATCTTAGCTGGATTGAGATCTGGTGATTGTAATTATTGTCAGTGGCCCCTTGTGCCCTATGAATGGGGGCACTGTCATCCTGGAGGAAACCACCCTGCTCCATCACAGTATAAATTTGATTACTCAGAACAACTTTGTATGGATTTGTAGTGACCCTTCTGCCTAAAATGACAAGTGAAACCAAAGCAAGGAAGCAAAAATATCCACACAGAACACCAGAGCCACCAGATCTACTCCACTGTAGGGATCAAGAGGTCATGTTTTTCCTTTAATTTATCACCCATGTGCGCATTCATAAAACAAGTAGGACTTTCCCCAGTTAAACCTGGTTTGTTACCTTCCATAGGATGTATCTCCCAAAATAAATGGTGTGGCATCGCTGTTTTTCTGGATTTCCTCTGAGACTGCAACTGAATCTCCCAGCAGCTCATCAGGAAACTGCAGAGCAACCTGGAAAAATGAGCCATTTAAGACAACAATAGCAATGAAAATGATTCCTAAAGCATATATATAGCATTGCAGAAAAGTGACATTAGTGATAGTAGTTTCAAAACCGTCGCTGGTCATTGAAGGGAATAGAATTACAACCAAAAAAGGCCTTAAAAAAATCTAGGTCCAGGCATTCAAGGTGTCCTGAAGAAGGTGAAAGTCGACATGCATTGGTGTGAGTATTAATGTCTCTAGCCCACTGAAATAAATTCCTTTTACTTTTGAAACACACACTAAGTATTGCCTTGAATCTGGACTATTTAAGCCACCGTTTTGGTTTAGTTCCTCTGCCTTCGTTCAAGCATAGAGCAGAATTTTCAACTTCAATTACTGAGCTGAAAAAGGCATCAAAGAACTTTTTGAGAATAACTATACCATTACTTTTGTAAACAAAGTGACTGTGTTGTCAAAAAGAAAACTGATGTCTCCCACCTTTTTGAACTGATGCTCACAAATGAAGTCACAAGTCTTCTTAATCTGATACAGCTCTTCTAGTTTCTCCACAGGGGTGTTTGTCCTCACTGTAACGTCCACCACACGCTGAATTACAGTTTCCGAGCTGCTGCTGAATGCATCAGCCATGATGTCATAAGAAACAGTCAAAGGTGCCTGCAAAAATACAATAAAATACATTAAGCAGCCAAGCTAACACAAATATGGCATGTAACTTTTATAAAATCCCTAATAGTAAAAAATAATGAACATATAGTAGTCGCATATTCTCTCAGTCAAAACAAACCAGCAACACAGCAAACAAAAATACGACATTTAAGAACGTTCTAAGAACTTTCCGTGAAGGTTTCTGTTTTTGGGCTGAATGTACAAAAATTTTTTTTAAATTTGCTTATGAAATTGCACAAAAGCTAACCTTCAGGGAACGTTTTCTAACAACATAACACATCTACGACACTGTTGCTATCTGTTAGCTTAGCCTAGCTGCTAGCTGTTGTAACTCGAGGTCTGCATGTCGCTTAAATGGACAAACTTCTGTTTACAGCTCATGTAGCTCGGGACTTTCATTACTACTTACATGTACACGTACAATTCGTTGTCATGTAGGTAACTGTTGCCTTGTAAATTCCTCTCTGACAGCTACACACGTGTCGACCCGCAGAGCAGCATCTCCAAGAAAAACACTTCCATGTCAAAGGTTTTTCAAAATAAAAGCCGCGGGAATTGACATGCCGAATACCTGTCTTGGAATAAAAAGGATCATCTGCCATTGATCTGTCAGTAGTAGCAACTATACTAATGTCTCTATCTTATTTTACCTGCAATGATTCCTAGAATAAAACCAGTCCAGCTGTTTTTACCAGTTGAAATAGCTTAAATGGATCAATTTAATTTATATAAAGGAGTTTTTCACTTGCCAAAAAGATGATTGCACCTCCTACACTGTCACTTTAATGTAATTAATCAAAATGACTTGATTTCATTCGTGAAGGTTATATTTTAATTATAACCCATAGGATAATTGCAAAAGAGACACATTTTTAATTTCTATATGAACACCATCAGTAAATCACATTAATTACAGTCTACAAAAGGATAATAACGTACTAAACACTTACAGCTTAAACACTGGAAAGAATACCATTTTATTGTCTACAATCATTCAAAATACTCCAATGTGTGTTTAGTCACAGCTGTTTGGTTACAGGAAATGCTTAAATTTCACAAAGACATACCTTTACTATAACCAAAGAGAGTTTTGTGCCTTTTGAGGTTAAAACCGTTTAGTCCAACCGTATATTAAAAGGTACACAATCCATGTATGGTACATGATCACTTTTTGGCACATCTGCCACTTACTTTTCTGGAAAATGTTTACCTCAAGAAAACTTTACTTTCCCCTGAAAATTACTCCCTGCTCATCATAGAAAATATCACTGTTACAAAAAATAACTTTTCCAGATAACGGCGTTGCAACACACATAACTCATTTGTTTCTCATCACTTTATTGCTTAAGGATTGTCAATATATTTTAAAACCCAAACATAATACATTAAATCAACATGAGCTTTACACAGTTCCACAAATGAAAACTAATTGTTCACACAAAGTTTACATTTATGTACAATTAACTTTATTTAAATAATAAATAATATCCAACAATCTTGTAGCATTTCTGAAACCACAAGTTAAATAGTTATATAAGTGTACCAGAGATATTAACATTCAGAAACACCTTCAAATTTATCTCCAGCAGCTACAGCTTGAAATATAAGCATATAACAAAAATGCATGGCATTAAAAAAGTTCATCCTCAATTTCAAACGGCATCAGTCAGAATAAAACATACAATATTTTTAATAAGTGCATTTATCAGCTTTGTTCCAGCAGCCCAGGAATAGCAATGGACCACCAAAAAAAAAACAAAAAAACAACAGTGCAAGGGGACAAAATGTCCACCAGTGAACAGGTGGGAGAGCTGTTCTTCCATTGTTTGTTCTTCTGAGGAAAGAATATGATCGCACCAGTAAATGCAAATTAATCCAACAAAGTGAGGTCAGAGCGAAAAACAGTTAGTCTTTGAATGTTGTTCGATTTGGAAGGATGCATTGAACCTTCAAATGTTAGCATAGGTCACATAGTCAACATTCAAGGTCCTGTTTACATCCAAATACGATAGAAACCCAACACTACAGTGAGGCAGGTGAACACTGAACCTGAAAGACAGAAAAAAAAAAGAAATCATTAGTCTGCTGGCTTCAGTGAGTCTCGTGACTCTTAGTAACTTTACTTGTATTCTCTGAATTCGTTATCAACTATTTATCAATGTGTGTTTAAATAAAGTATTGAAACATATTTACATGAATGAGATGTGCAGAATAACAAGCATGTCTACTGTATATATGTTGCTGCATTTGCCTTTGATGAGACCAAAATAACCAAGTGCCTCATCCTACCTGCAAGGTACTTGATAGTATCCAGTTTGTGAGACTCTAACATAGTTTTCAAACCAGCCACTTCAGTGTCTATCTTCATGTTTGTCTGAGTCAGATGGCGATCCTGTTCTGCAGTCTGTACAGAGAAAAATATACAAAGGAAATAAAGAAAAGCTCCAATAAAATCCTACCAGACTGCATGTTTATAGCAGAGCAAAAACCTTTATGAACTACTGAGACTAGGCCAAATCACTGCATGCCCATGATCACATATTATACAGATAAGGTTCTGTTGGTGTTCAACACATATACAAACCATTTCCATGATCTCAGTTCGTGCTTCTAGAAGCTTCTTCTCATGCTCTGCTTTCTGAAAACATAAACAGGACTCTTTTTAAGACCCCTTTATTATAAAAATCGATTTTTCACTCATCTTATGTTATGCTATCTTAATATATGACAGAACATGAGGAAAATAAGCTGTCTGTGCCACGGTCGAGCATTTTACACGTACCAGCTCTTTCACACGACTTTTCTCCAAATTCATATCCAAAATAGTGTCCGAGCGCACTTGATTCATGACGTCCTGCAACGTGGTAAAGGAGACACACAAAGGAAAGTCAAAACATTGTGACTGTTAAAATGTTTTTTTAATGTAATGCTAATCATCTCATTTAAAAAAAAAAATAAGATCATGCAATAGATAAAGGTAAATTTAACATTGAAGCTCTGCAATTTAAACAGGAACTGCTTTAAGTAAATGACAGTAACCACTTACAGCCAGTTGGACCTTGAGCTGTAATAACTGGATCTTGAGTTTCTGGGGAAAAAGCGAAAATATTGTAAATACTGGGTTCCAAACAGAAGGAAATGGTTAAACAAACACACTGCACAGTCATTTACATTTGTGTATTAATTGCTTATGTTTGGTGGCTGAATTCAGTTCATGTCAACTTTAACTGTGTCATCTGACTGCTTTTTGTCTACATGGATGTGACCACAGACGTCCTTAGAACAGAAATGAGCTTAGATGCAACCATCACTTTTCTGAAACAGCTTAAGCGACCTGGTGAACATTTTACCTCATTCTCTGCCAGCAGAGTAGAGAACTCACTCTTCTCAAGGATGATCATGTCCTTCTTTACAGCTGCAATTTGAGACATCACACGCTGCAACATGATCTCCTGCCAAAATCACATCAGTTATCAAGAAAGTTTAAAAGAAAAGTACTGTAGAGCAAGTTACTGACACACAGTCCTTAACATACAAAGAGGGTGGTAAATTCTTTTAACAAATATGGAACCTGAAAAAAAAATTTAAGTAATAATTTAGTATGGGTGGTACTTTGAAATCTCAATGGTGTACCAATGCTGGATTTTTTCTAGAGTTTATAGTAACTTAACTCTCCCAATTAAGTTACTATAAACTCTTACTCTAAGAATTTCTTGTTTGGATGTTTTATTGTTATATCACATTAAAAGTGTACATTAAAACATCATAGAGAGAAAAATTAAGCAAATTTTTTTAAATTTTTTTTTAAAATTTGAATTTTGCCATTTTATTTCTCCTCTGTCTACACATTACACAATCAATCTCAATACCGTCTAAATCCTAATCTGGGAAAAGCAATTCAAGAGAGATGTAAATTAATTGCTCTTTATTCACCAGATTCCTCAGACATTCCTGCCGCTGGAACTACATTTCCAAATCAGCTCTTAATGCTCACAAGAGCCTCTAGATTTTCTAACTACATGACCAAACTTTGCAATTTGTATTCAACTACAAAGTTAGTAGTGCTTTCTAAACATGTTGATCTTGGCTCAGTGACTTTTACAGGACTAGAGACACACAGAAAACACAAACAGAGGCTGCACACAGTGTTTACTCCTCATCCTGACATGTACAATATCTAAACTTCCCACTAAAGTCTCACCTGCTGCACCTTGGTTACCATGTCAGTATAAATGACATCCATGTTGGAGGTTGTCATCGTCACCAGTACTTTAACCAACACTTCAGCTTGCTGAGTAGTAAAACCTGTTGACGAAGAGAACATGTTATTCTACAACATGAATCAACACGGCGTGGTAATAACAAAGAAGGTTTATGCTGTTAAAGTTTTAGAAGAAACCAAACCGTTTTCCTCAAGCAGTCGCACCACCGCATGTGTATCGAAAAACAGCCTCCGGCCTTCAGAGTTCGGTACATCTGGTTTCAGATCATACTGGGGGGCTGTGACTGAGGTCCTTAGATCTGGAATAAAGAAATCAATTAATTATTATCCATCGTTCCATATATTATCATGTCACTACATATCTGTTTGAACACTGTCTAAAATTAAACTGAATATTATTCTGTTGCTGAACCTACCTTGAGTCTTCTATCCTTTGTTAAGAAACAGCATATTATATAAATTATACATTCTTTATCTAAGCCGTCTGCACCTATTATTTTATCACTGAAGTGAATTAAAATATGCATTTTATTTGGGCTGTATCTTCAGCAGGAATCTTAATGTAATATATATTTGTAAATGATGTAAATCAACACTTTAGCTCTGACATTTTCTCACATGCTACTGATTATCACATGCTTTACATGGTGTAGTACTTCATTTTTTCATACTGAAAAAAACGACATTAAACAGTACTACTATTTTTTTTATATTTAGAACTATTATATGCATAGTATTATATAATAGCCCTTCACAGCACTTCATATCTGGTGTCCTACATTAACACACGCAAAAAAACAACAACTGGAGAAAATGCTTGATTACAGAATTCCTGAACCTAAATTTACAAGTTTCGACCATATAGACAATTTTTTGATGATTTGTGAAGATTCATATTTAAAAAGCAAAAACACTGTCAGGGTGACAGACCTGTAATAAAGGGAAGCACATGATAATATTATGTGAATACAGTGTGGGATCTGGGCTACAGTTTATTTTGAAAACACTGTGGATTTAACATCAGGGTTTGACTTTAGAAATATCCAACACTGATTGACAAGTGTTTACTAGAACGTGTGGTTATTCTGTGCGCAGTTATGTTTAATAGTCTGTATTCTGTCTTATTTTCTGTCCATGTTTGCAAAAACTAAAGGAACTGTCAAAACCTAGACGATAAATGAAACCAAATCTGGGCTGTGCTAATTAATGTATACCACTCAATTCATATAAGCTTATTTTAAATATTCATTCATGTAAACTGTGTATCACCATCTCCAGATGTGACCACAGTAAGGAATTTTTTGCTTTACAACACGTCGTTTCCATTCCACAGTTCCTAATCCTTGCTAACTGTAACTGAACACAGCCATTTGCCTCCTCACAGGCTGCAGCATCACATTACAACACCACTTCTGTCCACTGTCTCCCTGTTTGTTTTGGAACTAAAATGTTGACCCCACATGAGTCAGCTCGCTGCCTGAGATCTTCAGGTGGGGCCCTACTTGTTGTTCCAAAGCTAAGGCTTGAGCCATCAGGGCCCTTCAGCTTTGGAACAACCTGATCAGGTGAGATCAGGCTCATAGAATCAGTGACGTCTTTTAAAACACTTCTTAAATCTCATTTTTACTGACTTGCTTGAAAGTGATGTCAGTGTTTAAGTAAAAATCACCTCAACAAAGAGGACTTTCACATTCATATTCCAGAGAGATTCTGCTCGTAAAGTTAACAAGACAAAACCTGGCACTCTTTAAATAAAACATAAAGATTACATATTGTGTCCCTTTTCAGTAAATTGAAGAAAGCCTCACATGTCAGCACAGTGTATTTGGATTTTTCACAAAACAATACCACAAAGACAGCTCACTTTTCCATGACTGTATAATTCCTGGTATTAGTCACATTCTAAATAAGGTATTTAAGTATCTGTAGTTTAAATACAGCTAAGCTACTATTGTCCACACCCCTTTCAAGAGGAAAACTCTGTGTCTATGAAAAACAATTGATCACGCAGCTGCCAACATCAGCATGAATGAGTGTGTATAACCAGGAGTTTCTCTCCGAGTAACCATTTCACAAGAAAATGCCACCAAATTCTCGCCACAGCTTTTGTTTTAAACTTTTACAGACTCAAGAACAGCTTTGTTGGTAATTTGGCTGTATTGAAATGCAGTATATTTGAGCCCAGAGCTAAGCAAACAGATGTAAACAACTGCTGAGCTCAGGTTGGAATCACAGCAGGCAACATTAAACATGTTAACTCACTCTTTTCTTGTTCATTGGTTTCAAACCACTCTTAAAAGCTCCCACCATCTTTAAATGTCCCTCATCTTCAGACTGTAAATACAGTTTGGACCATACAGTCAAAGCTAATGGTAACTTTAGCCAGATTAGCTGCAAAGGGGACGATTTTCCAGTTGTTGTGGTGACATTTCTGATGATAATAATAAAGTTCCTCAGATGCTGGGGGTGCATGAAGCCTCTTGTGTTCACTCTTGCAGCCAACAGCAGAACATTAGGTGTGCTTTGCAGGTTATGTAACCTGGTGGACTGTCATGCAGCTGCTCATTCTCAATGATTCACCTGGAGGCAGCAGGTAAAGGGAGCAGGATTATCCATGAGCTGGATTACTGTTGATTCATGTTGATATATAACACTTTAATTCTCTGTGGCTTGTAAAGCTAGGGGCTATTTAGTTGTGAGGGGACTTGAGGAATGGCAGAAGTAAACGACTCCATGTATTAAGTTTTCACTTTCACTCTCAAAACAGTAAAAACTGGAACTATATAGTGTCGCGTGAGTGGGCGCCTCGCTCCCACCAATGGAAGAAATGAGTTTATGCAGTTTATAAGTTAATGCGTCACTGTGAATAGACACAAACTGTGTTGTTACGCCTCATAAACAGGTTTACAGTAACATTTAGTTCTCTGACTATAACACGTGTTACCTCTGGCGGTCCTCTGTGCTGCAGCAGAAACAGTGACAACCTTCAGTCTCCGTCTCAATGGCGGCTTCTCCAAGCTGCCAGAAGATGGAGCGGTAAGACGGTGGAAACAGGCTGATGTCCGGACACCTGTCAGCCTCGACATGGCTGAACAAACACTCCACGGAGCCTCCACCAAGCTGCAGGCTCTGTCTCTATTCAAAGCTCCGTCATACCACTTCACTGTCTGGTTAAAACCTCGAAGTCTGAGCCTCGTCTGACACTGTTTCAGCGCCGTCATTAAAGCTTGTGTTCCGCAGCACAAACTTCTGTCACCGTTCTGCTTCCGCCCGCGAAGGTCCTCAAACGATAAACTGTCCCTGCTGCCCCTCTGTCGCCACTTTTCCCCTAGTTTTTGCCCCGCTGCATCAAGGGTGGAGCACAATCAGCAAACCCCAGTTAGGACTTTCAAAATAAAGCGCACATATCGGTCTCGAGGGAATGTCACACAAAGCTGAACAATTTTCATGATTTGGGCATGATGCCATAGTTGTAGATTTCAAAAGGAAACGCGGTGAATAGAGCCCACCTAGCAGTTAGAACATGTGCATTCGTAGTCCCAATAAACATATGAAAGAAGCAGTGGACTTTTATTTTGAAAACCGCTTTTTTTTCCCCACAGACGGAACAATACCGCCAACATGAGCGGGTCTGTAACACGAACCATCGTAGAATGTTCTCCAAAGGTTCCTCTAAAGGTTTTACAAAATAACCTAAAGAAAACATTTGAGGAGCCTCAGGAAACCTGCTCTGGAAGTTATTTCATGAAACCTAGAGGGAAAATTCACTGAAGTCAAAGTTCAAAGTCAAATGCAAACCTTCCACAAAAATAACCTGTAGAATCCATAGGAAACCTTTCCAAAGATTCCATAAAGGTTTTTCAAAATAATCTAAAGGAAACCTTTGGAGAACCTTCAAAGAACTTTTCCCGAAGGTTCTGTGAAGGTTACCTCAAAGTTATTTTGTTAAAACGTTGAGGGAAAGTTTCCTGAAACTTTTGCATTTTGTAAATCTTTAGAAAATCTTTCGGGAAAGCTGTGTGATGGTTAAATGCAAAACCTTCAGGAAACTCCCAGGAGGTTTCACGAAATACCCTTGAGAGAACCTTCAGGCAACACTTTCTGAGCTCCTCGCAAGGGTCACGAAGTGCTCTAATGGTTTCCTATGGGTTCTATGAAGGCTCCCTGAAGGTTATTCTATGAAACCTTTAGGGAAAATTTCCTGAAAGTTTTGCATTTAACCTTCATGGAACTTTACTTTAGGTTATTTTGTGAAACTGGCAGTGAATCTTTATGGAAAGGTTTCCTATGGATTCTGGAGGTTATTTTGTGAAACGTTCTTGAAACATTTCCTGAAAGGTTTGCATTTGTCTTTCAAGGAACTTTCCCTGAAGGCCCTCTAAAAGTTTCACAAAATGCAAAACCTTCAGAAGACATTTCCTGAAGGTTTCACACAATTATTTTAAACGTGTTTATGATGACATTGTTGTTCTGTTTTCTCATGAACCTAAAACTATGCTGGTTATGTCAAAATGTAATTTTCTTGTGGTCATCTGAAAGTAATCTAAATATTTTTTAAGAAATCCCAGCATGAGATCTAATTATGACAGTGAAGGTGTTAGAGATCATGATAAAGTTAGAGTGGGTGTGTGTGAGCTGTCAGCCTGCAGACTGATCCTGTCTTCAGCTTTGTATGTTGCTGAGTTTGGGTGGAAGGGGGCAAGTTTTAATCCTTTCATTGCTTCCATTACTAGGTACATTAAATGCATAATCAAGTTTTCCTTTGAGTTATCGGTAGTTCAGAATCCACATAAGCCTGTCTGTTACAATGAGTAGTTCAAAACCACTTCAGTTCTGCACATTTCTTGTTGCTCTGCATACCATGATTTAACTCTTTACTACAGTGCAAATCAGTAAAAATGAATGACAAATGACACTGTCTTATCAAAGTAGTTACTTTTATATTGCATAACTATACTATATATCCTAAGTTCTCTACAACACAGATTATATACAAAATAGTTAATGAATTTTAAGAAGTTATCATAGCATGTCAAGGGTAAGCATCAGCATTTCTTCTCAGTGGCAGCAAGGAACAAAATGTGACAAGTGTCCTGGCCTCTTTTTAAATTCAAAATCGTTCCTTTCACAGACTAATCAGGAGAAAGTATAGGAAAATAGAAGCAGTATTTCAAAAAAAATAAACATAAAATAAACCATCTGTATAATAATTACATTTGATGAAATCAGTTCTAAGTGGCCACCGTGTGCTTTTATTGTCCCTTTATTCACCAAAGATAGTTTAAAGTGTATGGCAGATTTGGATTAACTGGTTTCCATCCGCATTTATTTCAGTGTAGATGTCGATCTTATGTTCTAAATAAATAATTTAGTTGCTATTACAAAACTGTTTTTGTACATAAGGTGTAATGAGAAAACTACTGCACATGCAAAGCTTGCCATTGTTTACGGTGTTACTGAGCATCTCTGAGGCTGTACAGAAAAATAATTTGATTATATTAAGGTTTTGTTCACGAGAAAAGGAATATACAGACAGATAAAGTGGCTGCCACAAAAACAACAGCAAACAGCAATAAGAGCACAAAGATGTGACTGCGCTGGCATAGAGGCTGGTGTCCAGGCCGCTCCTCGTCCACGGAGAGCAGAGCCAGGGAGGCGCTGTCGGTGCTGCTCAGTGGGTCTGCATACTGTGGACCGTGGGGCTCCACCATCCAGCGCAACACGTTGACTTTCATCTCCATGTCATCGATCATGTGGTCAATCTGGCTGATCTCCTGCTCCAGGGTGCTCTGCTCCTGGCTCTCCAGGCCAGCAGGGAGGGCTGGAGGCTGAGCCTGGTTCAGGTCTGGTATACTGAGTGCTCGAGCTGCCACCTCACTGCCTCCTCCTGCGTTGGCAAAATGAAAATTTTAAATTTCCGTCAGTCACTTTCACTGATTTAAGTGTTAAAAAACATTTATAAACTGTTGCACAAACTTAAAATAGTACAACCTTTGATCATTTTCAGAAAAGCGGGTCAGGGCTGCGTTCATCCTGAGGTGAACATGAATATTTGGGGGAAAAAATCCGCCTTGATACAACTCATTCAAAAACACAAGTGTGTTCCTCATGGTGGCGCTAGTGGAAAAGTCAGACTGTTATCAAAGTCAGTAGGGTTCATCATCAGGAAATCATGAATATCTGTACAAATATTTATGAGAATCTGTCCTGGATCAGTGAGATGAACCTGCAGACAAACATCCTTTGAGCTGCAAGGAATAATCAATTAATAAATTCATTGTCAACTAATAAACTAATTAAGATAAGATAAGATAAGATAAGATAAGATAAGATAAGATAAGATAAGATAAGATAAGATAAGATAAGATAAGATAAGATAAGATAAGATAAGATAAGATAAGATAAGATAAGATAAGATAAGATAAGATAAGATAAGATAAGATAACCCTTTATTGCCCCCCATGCTGGGGGAAATTTACATAGCTACAGCAGCAACAACTCTTACAGCAATAAACTTACGTATAGTATTGATAATAAGAATAATAATATGTACAACATGTACAAGGATGAAAAAATGAAAATTTACAAATACAGCACCAATACACTGTAAACAACAACAATACAAAGTGGCTTGTGGAATAAATGTAAAAGTGTATATTTGCAAGCTATTTTTATAATTGATTCATTGGTTTATGTAATTTTTGAAGGAAAAAAGTTTTACATTTTTTAATAGAATAATGAACAGTAAAAATGATCAGTAGTAGCCCTAATGTCTATACAGCCATGTCGCCAACATGGCTACAAATAACAAACTGTTAGAGCTATACATCCCTCTAAGAAATGTTTTAGAAATCAGCCAGATGATCACACATTACAAGACCACAGTTATAGCAATATAAGAGGAACGTAAAAGGAAAAGGAAAACATCTGCCTTAAGACCAAAAAAAGAAAAAGTCTAAAGTAGTAGACCAAAGCTGTCAATATAAGAGTTTAACTTCAACAAATATTACAGAAAGTGTTGATCTTTAAGGTCGATCATTTAAAGCTGACTTTGGTCAACTAACTGTTGAATCATCAAGGAACAGCTTTCCTTTTTTTAAATAGTAAATGCAATGTGAAATCACAATTGTTATGACTGAAGAGCAGGTTCCACACTAGTTTTATTATTTACGATAATACTTCATGATTGCATTTTCACATCTGTCTATGTCAGTGCTCAATCATTTCAGTGAATTAAGAAAATACCTTTTACACCAAAATAATCCGTGAAATTGCAATAATTTTGCAGATTATAAACTAACACTTACTTTATTATCTCCAAAGTTTTCATATTGCAAGTCCAGGTTGAGTATTATTTGATATCATTTACCAGTTTTCCTCTACCTCCTGAATATAATTTGCATACAGAACAATATGTGCAGGGCTTCCATTTACCTTGTAGGCCAGTCTGCACCAGGGTACCAGTGTCTGCCAGGGAGAAAACGTCCCCCATTTTGAAAACCTTGCACATGTCAACGTGGAGGAGCTCTAGGCTGGAGGAGAAGGCCACCCAGAGGAGCTCCATCTCCTTCCGCTGCTCCTCCGGCAGGCTCTTGTTCCGGAGGTGAGAGGTCAGATGATGACAGATGGCCACTGACAACTTTTGGGCCTTTTCTCGTGTTTGTCGCAGCTCATCCCGCAGCTGCAGGCTGTCAGTGCAGCTGCCAACACACGAGGCCAGATGCCGGTAGCATGCCACCACCTGAGGGAGGGAAAACAGGCAACAAAGATTTCATAAACTCTGAAGGTAAATGTCTGTAATTTGCTTCTTTAACTTAGAGCTTAAAGAGGAATGCCTCTTTGTCTTGTATAGGTATGAACATGCTCTCACTGTCCACATGACCTGTTCAAGTATGCACTAAACCACTAATCCTAATCATGTATTGTGTGTCTACTTGGTTTCTGAGCAGCTATCCATTACTGAACACATCACTAATACACATCCATTTACATGTAAATAGTTTACTGTAACAGAAAAAAAAAATCTGAATTGTTTCTGAAAAATGATGATCAGTACCAGCATCAATCTGTAGTTCCTCCTTAAGCAATAACAGGGAAATATGGAAAATGCTACAGTTCTGGTTTTATGATCTGTATAATATGGCAACACATTGTTTCATCACTGGCATTAGTTTGACCTTGGAGGATTAGCAGGCGGGTTTTCATTCATTAAAAATATTAGAAATAATCTTATTATCACTGATCTATTTCTAGATAAGCTAAAACAACCTTGTGCACACAGAGCACACGTGACCCATTTTCATAGTGTGGAGAGGAGAAGAAGGAAAACAACAAAAGTAACTACAGCTATGCTATATTATTTTTTTATTGTATATTCAAATATCTGTTAATTTAGATTTATTTAAATTATGAAATTTGTCACAAAAAAATATTAAATCACTGGTGCTGTTCCACTTGTGTAGATTCTCTTTTGGTAATTTGAACTTTAATCATGTAATAATTGTGCTTCTCCTTTGTTTTCTATGTGACACAGTTTAACATGTTATAGTACACCATGACCAGTAGTTACTTGTTTTTTATTTATTTGTGGCTGCAAACAGCAATCCAAGTCTATGAGGTGCAACCCATGAACTGTTTATATAAAGAAAAAATTACATTTAGTATAGATATACATCTAAATATAAAAGCTATATTTTTTAATGTTAAAAAATGATAACATAAATCTGCTGTTTACAGACAAAACAGTATAGTACATAGTATAGTACAACTAAATGGATGCGGTTAACTGGGGAAAATGCCTGGCATGGTCATGGCTTTATCTAACATAGAAGAGTCCTAAAGATGCAGTGGAGCAGGAAATTCTTTTCAATGAGAGTGCTTTTTTAGCCACGGGGGGGAAAAGATGTTTCAGTGATCCGTGTGTGTTCGGTCTGTAAAATATTAACATGGTGAAGATGATATAACAGGTAAAAAAAAAAAAGTTCTAATTTTTTAGACATTTTTACTCCCATGCAATACTAAACTGCTGTTTTATAGTTCTAAAAGCCACATATTTCACATATAAAATGTACTGATTACAGTTTATAAAATGTAGCAACTTCATAGATTTTTTTCTGTTAAAAATTCTACAATGTGTGATTTTTCTACATTACAACAAAATTGTGTCCCAGCATTTGTTATGTCCTGAACAACATGACTAAAAACTGAATACTCAGAGCAGCTTACCTTTATCAAGGAATCCACCAGAGCCTCTCCATCAATCAAAGCCTTGTCTTTGCCAACTGTGCTATTATCGCCCACTTTGTTATTTACAAGTGGCATGAGGACGACTTGTCCAGAGTCTCAGACTCTGCCACAGGCAAGATTTTGGCCCAGCAGCCCTTCACTTCTCTGGCTGCCCCTGCTCCTCTTCTCCCCCTGGAAGATGCTTCATTCAGTGGCTGACCGACTCAGTCCCAAGGCAGCATGATGCGATCCAATATTCCACTCGTGCAACTAAATCTCAATTACAGGCGCTAAACATGCTTTGGAGGCTGGAATATTTTTTTTGACAAAGAGCCAATTGCACGAAAGTCAAAGTAAAGAGGAAAAAAGTCTAATAAAGTGATGCAACTCTTAAGCAAGGTGTTAATCCTGTGATTGACCCCTTTGCACTGACTCAGGCTTAGACGAACAGCTAATCTCATTAACCATCACTGAGACCAGAGAGAGATAGGAGAGCAGCTGGCTGTCTACCACAATGGCCCTTTCACTAACTGAGGAGGCAGGGCTCCGTTACCTCAAACGCACCACACTGGCTACACCTCATTCACTCAACTGTAAAGGTCAATTTATTTATTAATATAAGCAACATAGCAGCATGGGGGCAATAGGTTTCATTCATTGCACTGATTCAGAATTAATTCATTTTACAAATGGAGGGAAAAAAAGATACTCCAGTCATCAAATTAGACAGTAAATAGTGACGCACTTAAGGGTACTGAAAGTTGTACATAGGTTCTTTGTTCTATCAGGGTCCTCCGTGGTTCATTTCCCCCTCAGGCGCCAGGAAATGGATGGCCTTATTTGACCAGGTTGTTGTACTGAAATAATGCTTGAATTCATGCTTGGAAGAAGCACGCGACATTTCTTTAGCAGTGTATGTATGCATGTATGAGGAGGTTTCCATGTGGAAAAAGCACACCACAAAAGAGAACCCATATATGCGTAAGCAGTGACCATGAACTGACAACACGCCACTGGTGCTCAGAATGGAAAACATATTGTGCGTGACATGAATAGAAATTAATTCTTGGAAGTTATTAGTTTTATTTAAGATGGGAAACATCACAAACCTTTAAAAAAAAAACACAACAAATGACACACTCCACTTAATAAAAACCATAAATAAGTGTCATCATTCATATGGTTTCTGGGGATTGTGTACCCAGGTTCCTCCAAAAGCTTTTAAAAAACAAATTAAAACTATCGTTAAAAGTGCAACTGTTGTGTAGATGCTTGGTTTGTTAGTGGTTTACAGTCTTAGAGGTTTTTCTGAGTGTTCGGCCAGGTGTCTTCCGTGGTGACGTGACTGCCTCCCTGATGTTGGCCAGCAGACCTCTCTTGGTCTTAGCCTGTACAAGGGACTCCTGGGACAGCTTGACAAGTTCTGCCTTGAGCGAGGCAATCTCCCTGTCCTTCTCAACATTTTGCTGAACGAGGTCCTGCATGGATTTTGCCTTAATTGGACAAAAGGAATGAAAATATTTACACCACATACACCAATCTTGATAAGGTCACCTTTGCCCAATTCACCAGCACCCTTTGAACTTCAAATATTATTATTCATAAACCTCCGTCAGTCACCTCACCTGATCATCAGACTTCTTCTGCAGAACCTCCAGATCAGCAGATTTCTCCAGGAAGCCGTCTCTGACCTTCTGCAGTGTTCCACTGAGCTCCATCAGCCTTTTCTCTAGGGACAAAATTAACTGGAGACCAAACATTAACACTGATGTGATTACATAATCAGGCTGAGCACATGTTTAACTGGGAAATTTTGTCCTCGTTACCTCTTGTTTATCCTCACACATCCTCTCTATGGCACATTTTTCTCTGTGAAGACGTTTGAATCGATCATCTCCTGTGTCGACTTTCACTGTGGCGGCATTTCAACAAACAAATTATTCATATTTCACTGATTGGACATTTTCTGAAATAGAGAAGATACTGAGCTATGTCCAAAGGAAAGATATTAAGCTGACCTGTGTCTTCTGTCGCTTTAGATGGTTGGGTTTGGCACCATTGGTCCACTGCTGGAACTGCAGGACTTCCTCCTCTGGTTCTGGATGCTACGTTCTCCAGCTCAGACACTTTACGTCTGAGAGCCTACACAGCCATAGGAGCCAAAGCAGATATTTTTGTTACTGATTTAAAGATTTACCGACTACTTAGATTGTCAGCATAGCATGGGAGATTATCAGAGTTCTTTAAAGTCTGTCTGCAGTTTAAAAAGATTTCATTCAACATTACAAACTGCATTACTTTGCAAACTTTGGCTTTTTCAGGTCAGTGAAGTGAGCTCAAGGCCTTAATCTAGCAGAACCTCAATTAAAGAGCCCATACTATCCACATTTACAGATTCAAAATTTTATTGTGGGGTTTAACTGTAATATGTTTACATGCCTTAAAAGTTAAAAAAAAAAAACAAAAACAAAACAAAACACCACAATATTAATGTCATACTGCAACACATCTTCTCAACCTCTCTAAAATTCTCCATTTTAGCTCCTGCTTCTTTAAAGCCCCATCTGCTCTGACTGGACAGCTGGTCTGATGAAAATGAGGCTACCTTGGGTATTGCCATAACCGCAGAATTCTGAGTGCAGGAATGTAGCCTACCTCTAGCAGAAGTGGCTCTTGTGAGGACATAATGGTGGGCATGTCACACTAGCTGCTACACAGGCCTCATGCAAATGGGTTAAATAGTGACGCAATTAAGTAATCAAAGACAAGTGTTGACAGACAAAAACTTTTGGCTTTGTTAGCTTGCAGACCTTTAACATGTGAATAAGAAAAGCTATAATACACTAAATTAAAGAAAAAAATAAGATGGGCTCTTTAAAATTTTATTTATTTCTGACCTGCTAATAGATCATTTTTAAAACAGACCTCTACTTTCTCTTGTTCAGCCGTGAACTCATCGAGCGGCACATAGTCATCTTCCAGATTGTTCATAGCGCTCTGGTAAGCATGTTCCTTTATAGCGTCTTTGTACATCTCGAAGGTGTTCTCCAGTTTCTCCTGGTAGCTCTCCTTCAGCTCCTCTATCTCTCGACTTAACAGTTGGAGAAAATGTTATTTACAAGGTTTGGTTGCATGTTGACTCTACATGGAGACATTATTGCTAAAATTGTTATTATACAGTATGTGCACTACTGTTCAAAAGGTTAGGGCCACTTAGAAATGTCCTTATTTTTTGAAAGAAAAGCAGTTTTTTTCAATGAAGATAACATTAAATGAATCAGAAATACAGTCTAGACTTTGTTAATGTGGTAAATGACTATTCTAGCTGGAAACGGCTGATTTTTAAAGGAATATCTCCATGGGGGTACAGAGGAACATTTCCAGCAACCATCACTCTTGTGTTCTAATGCTACATTGTGTTAGCTAATGGTGTTGAAAGGCTCATTGATGGTTAGAAAACCCTTGTGCAGTTATGTTAGCACATGGATAAAAGTGTGAGTTTTTAATGGAAAACATGAAATTGCCTGGGTGACCCCAGACTTTTGAACGGTAGTGTATGTATTGCAAAATTTAAATTTAAATAAGGAACATACGTGCGGAGTTCTTCACTCTCCATGAGCTGCTGTAACATGGCATCACCCATTTCCTTGCGAATTTCCATTTCCTGTACCAGATTTTTTCTTCGCTCAGCGAGAAGTTTTGTTTTCAGATTCTCGATCATATTCACAAGCCCCTAGGAACATTAGAGTGAAACAGATACAGATTAGAATGGTTAGAAATGCAGTGGAGTGTATAAACTACTCCCCAACTACTGCATTAGTAAAGAAACTAAATCCCAAGCCTTATATTAGAATGAGATTTGAAAGTGTACAGCAGCTCTGTGGTATAATGGGTGCTTTCAGCTAATATCGCAAAGCCAGCAGTTTGGGGATGATCTCATCCTTTGAAAAGCTTAAAGTAAAATACTACAAATACAACTGGAGAATGTCTTTTGTACTTCATCTGACACATCTGTAAAACAAAAATGAAACAGGAGTCGTACACTTTGGGGCAGCACAGACGTGTCGGCCTCGTCCTCGTCGTCCAGCAGCTCCTCTTCAGACAGGAAGCTCTCCAGGGCCTCACTGTCAATCACTCCATTCCTCACCAGAGGTTTTCCATCTCGACCAACCACACAAGCAGACAGAGATTCCAGAGGCTTGTCTGGGATCACCTGCACCACCTACAAAAAGCACAGGTGAGATTAGAGCCTCAGCTCAACCAGATTCTTTTTGATTAACTTCACCGCATTACGCACTGAGACCAACCTGTTTGGCAACAGCAGAGAACTTCATCACATGGAGAGTCTCGTCGTAGGTGGAAGCACACTGGTTGATGTTGACGATCATCGAGGCTCTTCCTTTCCCGCAGAAGAAAGTCTGGAAGAGCTTGGTGAGCTTGCTCTCTCGGAAAGGGATGTAGCTGCTCTTCATTCTTATGGATAACGTGAGAACACAGATAATCTCAGCAACACAGAACAATATGATTCATTCAGAGTCATGTTTGCCTCACCTAAATGTTCAATGAGTTAGGCGTGTTCACCAATCATTTACAGATTCAACTTAAACTCTGAGCAGCTGGTGACCAACCCGTGGCTCACGGTACCTGTCAGTCTGATTGTTACGGAGGGCGGTGATGCACTTTCCCAGGATGAGCAGGGAGTTATTGATGTTTCCCGCCTCCTTCAGCCTCTCTCCAAAAGTCTTGGTTTTGTTGCATCTTTCTGAGCCAGCCAGGTCACACAGAGAAAACCTGAGAAGCAAATTAAAATTTTAGCAATTATTTCCTGTATTACAGCCTCGTTTGCGATATGGGATCTATCAGAGCAGCTAAATCAGTCTTCAAGAACCTTAAATGTGGCCCAATAACTCATGAGTTAAGCTCTGAATAAATTCCTTATCAAGCTAATTTATGTTGTTCATTCAGTTTCAAATGAGTTATTATATTTCACTTTTCGTTTAGATGCATTTCTAACAGTTTGAATTGTTTTTTCTTTTCAATTGTACTTTGACAGTTGCATTTTGTGTAAGAAAGATGCAGAACTAATCTTTATGATTTTAACTGCCCTCTGCTGACACTATTTTCCATACTGTCCCCACTGAGGCAACCACATTTTATACAATATATTTCAATGCTTAGAACAAACGTGTGCATCAGATCTTTGACACATGTAATGAGTACAGAAGAAATGCGACTGGAACAGACAATATTATAATAATAATATAATATTATATTAAAATATTATAATGTAATATAAAGTAATATTTTGTCTTGTTTTTTTGTTTTTGTCTTTCTGACTTATCCTTTCTCACGTTTGTCGTTTTATGTTTCCTTTTCGTCTCACTTGTGTATTTTGTCTCATTTTTGTCATTTTGTGATTAGCATTATTTAGTGTTTTGTGTATCGTTTTTCTCGTTTTGTTTCATGCTTTTGTCATTTTTTGTCTCATTTGTGTTGTTTGTCCATTTTTTTGTTTCTTTGTAACTTTTTTGACTACTTTTTTGTGTCTTTTTTGTTTTGTGACGTTTGTCTCATTTTTTGTAATTTTGTTCCTCGCTTTTGTTACGCGTCTAATTTTTGTTGTTTTTTTCTCTTTTTTAAAGTAAAATACTATATCGTTCAGTTCCAGATACCTGTGACTAAATGTTTTGTTCCTTTGTAGACACTCTGTGATCTGGAAGTTATAATGTATAAAAGACAAACTGGGACATAATGTTGTTGAAATTGAATTTATTTTTCTTAAATTTCAGTTTGTTCATAATGTTTTGTAAAAAGATTGTTCCTTACATGTGAACATGTCTCTTTTTTTTTTTTTTACACTAAAATAAAGGAAAAATTTGGAGTTGTTATGCTCTGATTTTACTGGTCCGGCCCACTGGAGATCAAATTGGGCTGTATGTGGCCCATGAACTAAGATGAGTGTGACAGCCCTGAATTAGATGACACAGCCAAGCTTATGATTTTTGCTGCAAGGGGATGAGCCCTACATTGATGCATTTTAAATTTTACAGTCATTATTACTGCAGTATTGATCTATTTTGGGGAAACAAATACTAAATCTTACAGAATTGAGATGGTGATCTACAATATGTTTGTCGCAATGATGAAATTGCATAGATAACAAAAAAAAAGCTTGAAAATGAGCAGAAATTTGAATATTCACAAGACCACAGATACTCACTCTGAAATTCCTTTAACTGAATCTTCATCAATCCTCAGTAACTTCATGGTAAATATGCTGTGGCTGTAAAAAGCACTGAAATGAGTCTTGAAACAAAAGAAAACATTGAGTTAAGAGATGAACCACTCAGCTTACCTTCTACTAGAGGATTGGTTCATCTTAGTGGCTGCAGCACTTCTGTTTTTATTCCCAAACTGTAGCAGTTTGAAGGCTTCACCCAGGTTGTGAATGTTAATCCACCTTAGATCTTAGATTAAAAACATACATTCAGTTTTGAGCCGGAACTATTGCAGCCATATTTGTACCAAATGAAGAACAAATGGTAAATCATTTCCACACCTTTAACATAAGCATTTCCAGCACCGTCATCACAGACGCGAAGAGAGGCTCGCTTTTTAGGTTTTGTGTAGAGGGTCGGTTGAAGTAGATCATATACACACTCATTGTAGATTTCAAAGAATGCCACCCATAAGGCAAACTGGCTGCTGCTTGAGTCTGTTGGGTTTGTAGCCAACACTGAAGAGGGAACAAAGCAGGGAGCACAGAGAGAGAAATAAACCAAAGAAGCAAAATTCTGGGAAAGAAAAAGCATTATGCACAGTGACAGGATACTCATTACTCTGCCAAGGAACTCGGCGAAGGCGTACGTTTGTCCGTCTGTTTGTCTGTTAGCAACATTACTCAAAAGCGGAATAATGGATTTGGATGAAATTTTCAGGGAATGTCAGAAATGACACAAGGACCAAGTGATTAGATTTTGGCAGTGATGCAGCTTATAGTCTGAATCCACGGATTTGTTCAAGATTTCTGTATCATTGCAAGATAGTGGCACAATGTCACTGTAACTATGACAACAAGTGAACGCTACGTCAGCTGCCTGCTGATGATCACATGATTGCGATCCTACTACAAATCCACTGTTGCAGACTTATCAGGACTTATCTGTTGGAAATAATACAAGGAATAATTGATTAAATTGTGGGGGTGTTTCCGAGTCCCATCAATTCCCGCCACCCGCTATATATTTAGGTCATGCGATTCGGTGTCTGTACATAACGTACACATGCATAACTCACGCCTGTGTTCAGGACAAGGTGTGGGAAAGAATAGTCTTGGGGGAGTACTGTGCTCTCCGAGTGCTTTTCTTGCTAATTGACATGACAAGCTGTGAGCATGTGTGTGTGAATGCATGTGTGCCAGGATGTGAAATGAACTTTTTATGCCACTGACAGATATGTCCCAATGTTATTAATTCAATAGTAAACTATCATCTTGTGCTTTAAATCTACCTACCACTTCATGTTAAACCAGTATCTGGCTGCTGCTAATTTCCCACCATGGTGTGCCAGTTGTGTCAATGGCTTGGAGCATTAAAGAATTAATCTCGGAATAAATATTGTCAATTACAATGTTGAAATATGTTCTAAAAGCTGAAAAAATATGCAACCTTTCAGCAATTGTCACTGTCTCCTGCAACTTCATAGCAACAAATACACTTAAAACATCACATCTTACATCGCAAGTTTTGAGAAAAGCTGCCGCGAATTCTGGCATTTTAGGTCAATCTCAAAAAACACCCGCAAAATCCTGGAGGGACTGTCTAATACACAGTGTGTTGAATTCATTAATGCTACCTGTCTGACTGTTGACTGAAGTTGATGATGACAAAGTTGCGACAGAAGAAGCCAGAGTCTCTGAACCGCTGCTGGCTCTGACAGGATCACACTCCTAGACCACAGCAAAGACATACTGTGTTAGAGCACTACCTGCAGCATGGTTCTGGTGTGCATTTCCTGTTATTTTCTATTTTCAGGAACACATTTAGGCAGAACTGAGTCCTCACTTCTTTGACTGAAGCAAAAATGGCAGCTTTGACACTTCTCTCCTGCTTGACCTGCTCAGGATCCAGATATTGAGCACCGTTCCTGAGGAAGGGTTTCACATCCATCCCATCATACTGGTGACCTTCAATGTAGTGAAAGGTGGCGTCCAGCACTCGAGGTAGTATTCCTGGCTCTTTAGGAGTTCCTAAAAGATGTCACAGCAGTATTACAAGAACTTCTGGATGATTTCTGGCTTGGAAGAATGCTCAGGAAGTTGTGAGGATCCATACCTTGGATTGTGAATGTTTTCCCAGCATTGGTTACACCATAGCTGAATATCAACGCATTCTTCCCCTCCAAGAAATCAAACATTTGGCTTTTAACTGTGTCCTCGAACAGCTCAGCCTGCGTCATCTCCGGTCCAAAAATCTAAAAGCCAACAGAAAGATGAAAAAGACGCTAAAAATGGACGTGTGTACTCGCTGAAAATGGCACAAAAGACATTTGGAAAGTTCCGAACCTTTGAGAAGGAGAATTTGTGGAGTGACATGCCGATTCCCTTTTCACTGCTCTTCATGGTCGCAGAACCCTTTGGTGCATTCAGTGTCACTGTCTGGCTGTTTTCAATCACAACACAGTCCTGAAGAGAGGAACAAAAACAGGAATATTGGCAGAGTAGCCTAAGTGAAAAGAAGAAAGCACAATCTTAGTCATATCACTGAAAAAAAGGAGTATTGCCATAATTCATGGAACAAGACTGTACTGCAACTGTAAAAACTATTCAGTCAGAAGAGATGGAGTGGATATAGATTTAGTCTATACAGTACCATTTCTGGATCAGGGCTTTATCTTCTCCATAAAAATATCAGATCATTTAAACAGTAGTCATGGATCTATAACAGGCAAGTCTGCTCAGACCATAACATACAAGAGTACAATGTGTCATGAGGTTATCCTATATTAAAGGTTCATCAAGTACACGAGGAAAGTTGTGAGATAGTGCAAAACTGGTTTCATTTTGATGGGCAGTAACAAGTGTACTCTCAAACATATTAAGCTGCAAGATCAGCTGATCAAATTCATATTTATTCATGTTTGAAGACTGCTATTCCAATGAAAGTCACATTTTTTTTAACCTTGTTAATATATCCATAAGTTTTTTTTAATTATATGCCAACAGAGACATCTTGGAGACAATAAGCAATCAGCACCATGACTGAGTATTTCCATTTTGAAACTGTAGCGTAGCAATGATAGTTTCAAAAACATGGATTCAGACTTCTGAGGTTTCGGCAAACCTTAGAATCAGTCCTGTGGAACTTTCTGTGTCATTCCTGTTGTATGTGGTAGCAGTTTTTAGCAGTCGTAGGTGAGCTGATATGCTCGAGCTGCAGTGAGTAGGGAGGGGTAAGTGGGAAAAACAAGAGCCTATTTCATAGATCTGCACATTCTAGAGGAATTAATGGTGTACACTTACATTTAATCCATCGTAAGGCAAGAAGGGATAATTATGATGCAAAAAAGCACCGAATATGCAACTTTAATACACAGAGGTGAGTTTTTATGGGTTTAATCTAAGACTAGATATGGATTTAAATTATTTATTTATTTTTTTTTTTTTAATGTTTACAATAATTGTTTTTCTATCCGGTCTGGAGTGGGGTGACAACAGTGCTGACTTCAGGTCCTTGAATGAACTTGTGCTTTTTGCCTCAGTCTCAAATAATAAAACTGTAGAGTATCTTGTTTTGAAATATAAGCTCATTCCTTACACTCCACCCAATTATTTGGAAACCAGATACATAATGCAGATGAACTGCAAGACTTTTACATGAACAAAACAGGATAAAGAGTAATATTTCTAAATAATTATTTGTCAACCTGGTGAAAGACAGAATGAAACAGTTTCCACGCTGTACTGTACCTGATCCTCATTGTCAGAGAGCTCCTCTTTAGAGAAAGGCCGGACTCTGAGGTAAACTCTCATCGTCTGCTGCTCAGCACAAGTCGGCGTGTCAGTCTATCAATGACAAAAAGACAAGGTAGAGCAGAAACTAACCTCAGTGCATATAATCTGAAGTTATACACGGTTTTAATTAAAAATGTTGACAAACTTGTACAGGCAGGTAAGCACTGCTACTACTGCAGCTACTGTTAATTACCTGCTGGACTGAAGTCAAATCCATGTCAACAGGTGCCATACAGATACTGTCTTCACCATTCAAGTCAGTGACTTTACTCATCTTGAGGCAGGTTAGATCCAAAATAAGGTCCTATTCATCCACCTAATTCACTTGGTGCACAAGAAATTATAACTATTTGTGTGAATAAATTATAATTTAACAGCTCCTGACTCGACTCACAAAATAGTTTGGCCTCAAAATGACCTTTTTTGGTGTAACAAGCGCTGCAGGTAGGCTGGCTGGTTTTCCTCCTCTGAAAATCCAAGGAGAGTTTCTGATCAGTTTTAATTGAAAGCAGATGTGAACTCAGGCGACTCATCAGGTTTGACCAACCAGCTTGGAGACTCACTGCATGTCTGCTGGGATGATTTTATATCAGATTAAAAATGTTAGTTCTATAGGATGATAGTTTCTCTTACCACCCAAGAACTTCTTCAGCCAGTTTAGTTTTAATCTAAAAGAAAAAATTAATGACGAACCCCACTGAAAAAAGCCTTTTAGTGCATTACTGGGCTTAACGCTCCTGTTGTCCTCATTTACGGGCACCGAAAAGTATTGTTTCCTTGTCTGAAAAAAATCTAAAAATTCAGCAAAAAAATCCCCCAAATTTCTGAAAATTTGCAAAACCTTCAGGAAGAAAATTCCAATAATTGCTTAAAAGTTTTATTATTTTTAAAAAATCCTCCAAATTTTGCAAGAAAATTCTTGCAAATATTTTCAAAAAATGAGTAAAAATCTTCCAAAAAAATCCTAAAAAATATCTAAAGTGGTTACATATATATCAGTAAAACTTCTAATATTTTCTTTAAGAACATTCACATAAAAATCAACCAAAATCTAGTGAAATTTGCTGGATTTTGATTTTTTTTGTGTGTGTGAATTTTTTTAAGAGACATTTTTTTTAAACATTTCTATTGTTCCATGAAAAAATGTTCAAAATTTTCACATAAATGTTGAAAATGTGGACATCAGAAGTTTCACTGGGAACATTTTTTTTTTTCCCACATTAAACGGGTCAATTTGATCCGCAGTATGACACGAGGGTTAATAAATGTCTGGGAAATTCAGAGTTTTGCCTCTATAAAAAGTCACAAGACTCCAAATACCCAAATGGAAAAGATGGGATTATATTTGTTGAGCATTGATTTGTCCCATATGAGTAGAAAGAAACATTTCTGCTGGTTAATGAACTCTATCAAAGTACCTGAAAATAAAGCTGACATTTGCAGTGTTTTTTCAGTGTTAACTTTTCTGGGTGAAAAGAATAAGTTAGTGAGGAGGAATTTTATTAGTTAGACAATATTCAGGGGAAAATATTGTATAGTCTGATGAAATTTATTTTAAGTGTGAAGATGTTGACAGGTGAGAGACAGAGTTATTGTACAGGAGCCATAGAAAAGATTCCTGCCTAATGATTCAATAGTTTATTTCTGTACTTTCTGGATGAGAATGTCAGAAAAAACATGAAGCATGTCCTCTTTTTTTGGGAGGTGATTTAAAGAGTTAATTTCCTGTGGTTCCTGGACAGATTTCCCTCTTATTTTGTCATTAGATGCATTCAGAAATTAAGGTTTTCCCACTAACAGACGTACAGAAAGGCAATAATCCTGGATAAGTTGAATGTTGTGACTTTAAAGCAGTACATTTCTGAGTTGTGGTTGCAAAAACCCCTCACTGAGCCGACGATAACAGGGAACAGGACAACACTGAATAAACAGGGATTTGATTTAAATTAACTCACTGCCTTATTGGTCTGCTCCAGTTGTCATAGCAACAAACCACATTCACAAAAATCAGCCAGCTAGCTACATCATCCAGAATCCAAGTCTAGCATCTTCTGTGACTTTCCATTTCCTGCATAATTAGTTGGAGTTCAATTAGAAGTTTACAAGCTGATGGATTTCTCAGTCCTTATACCGCCCTTCTTTAGGGACTATATATGTTTTCTCTTATCAAAAAGGCTCATGATTCACACAAACACGGAAACATCCAAATAACACCATGTCACGGATTCCTTATTTTGATTTTCTTTATTGAAACATCTGCGCAGTTTATGCATCAGCGATGGTGACTTCAACCTCGACACCGGGTTCAATGCTGATGGAGGTGATCTGCTTCACGATCTCAGATGGGCTGTGCAGATCTATCAGGCGCTTATGGATCCTCATCTGGAAGCGATCCCAGGTTTTGGATCCCTCACCACAGGGAGTCTTTCTGGTGGTGATTCGCAGAGTCTGGAGAGGCAGAGGTAACAGATTATATCTTTGCAATGTCAAAAAATCCAGAGTTCCCAAATGAGAATGACAAATAGAGCAATCATAATTTGTCTGATTCACAATCTTTAGTACCTTGGTTGGCATGCGGACAGGTCCCTTCACCTTCAGGTTCTTCTCCTTAGCCCCACGGATCAGGTCAGCGCAGACTGAAGATCACAAAAAGACAACTTAACACCACAAGCAACAAGCAAACTCTTTATGATACTTTTGAAACCATGGCTCAGAATAGCGTATAAAGTCATCAGGGTTTATCACGGTCAAATTTTTATCCTCATAGCTCAGGTCTAGAATAAATTGTCAACATTTATTGCAGCATAATTACCCTTCTCCAGAGATTTGACGTTGCGGCTGGTGAGGGTGATACGGATGCGGTGGATGGCAACCTCCGTTTCAACAGGTGCCTTGCCAGTGTCCTTGAAAGCCTGTAATTGTAGAAGAAATGCTTTTAGAAAAACTGACATTACATTCAGACATTTCTTAGAGTTATAGGTGGCAGAAATTGTGTGCAGAAATGGACACTGGTGAGGACAGGAGAATTGAAGGGCTGAAATATCTCACTTGTATTACAGATTATGGATTACTTTCTATCACTTTACTTCTTTAATATGAAAGAAGTCACTCAACAAATATAGGAGAGATTGTTCCCAATCAAGTTAAACCCCAGCGGAAATCTAAATAAGCTACTACATCTAATTCCTGCCATAATTATTCCTCCTGTTTACAACCTAAAACACTCTGGAAGCAGCAGCACCTGAACGCAACGTCAGTTTAGCAGCGCATGGAGGACCTAAAAAACTATAATCGTATGAACATAAATTGTTTCATGTTCAATACCTTTTGGGTAAGTGTGATTGTTTCTCTAAATCCCGCATTAATCTCAACAGCTGATGTCTAAAACAGCCACTAAACAGAACCTGAACCTTCCAGACAAAGACTAAACTTTCTACCAGTCTCCTGTCACACTGAGATGTATGCCGAATAGTAAATTATGCTCCAATTTAACGGAGGAGTTGCTGTCTCACGTGTGAAGACGTTAATAATAGCAGCAAATATTACAATAATATTAAAGAGCATGTTTGGTGAATTGCGTATAGCGGGAGGTCCACTAGCGTCGTTAGCTGTCGGCGCTAGCTTCCCCACTCTGAATTTTAAAGTGCAAATTAAGCTCTAAAATTATCTAATTACAAGCAGAAACGGCTCGTATTCGTCAGTTGCGTTTATTTTTAAACATCACATACCATTTTGATTATTCCTGACCGACTTATTCGGAAGAAATTCAAGCGAACAGCGGTGAGCCAGGAACAGGTGCTACTAACGTGGTTAGCTCTTCGGGAAAAGACCGAGCAGAGGCCCGCTTCCTGCTTAACTACTCTTCATCCGGGGCCCCGCCTCTTCTTCGGTGGTGTTTTACACTCAACAGTAACAGCGACATCTAACGGCCAGGCGTGAATTTGAGCTGTAGTTGGCTGCTGTTACCACTAGGGGGCAGCAACACATACTGTATGAATCAATACAATAGAATCGAATTTTAAAAGTACAGCAGGACAGAATCCAACATTATTACCCATTGATCCAACCAAACTTGAAATTGGTCAAATTTGTTTCTCCTCAACAAGCAATACTAATCATCGTATACGCTCAGTGTTTCAGAAAGATGTCGTATCAGTCCCATATGTGGTAGCTTATTGGAACACTATTAATATCCTTAACTGGAAAAAGACGTGGAACCTGCCAGCTAGATATATGATAAATAATAAAGTAAAAGAAGTATCTTAAAAAATAATTCACAGATTTTACCCATCAAAAGTCTTTTTACAACGATTCAAATGAGACATAGATATAATTTGCTCTTTCGGTGAAGGACACCCTGAAGACGTTTTTCATTTATTTTGGTGTTGCCCCTTCTCCACCAAATTATGGGACGACATTTGCAAATTGATTTCTACTTGTACTGAATCACATTTTTCCTTGTGCTTTGAACATATATTGTTTGGCTTCACTGACTATCCATCTGCCAAAAAAACAAAAAAAAAACAAAACTATTTTATATTATGACTCTTATTATATATTTAGCCAAATGGCACATCCACAAATGTCGATACACTAATCAGAAACCACTTCTTTCTGTCTTTGATAATGAAGTCAAACGATATATTAAAACTATTAGACATTCCACTAATATTAAAGCCATGAAGACTCTTGATTTGTGTGTTCTTTTTAATATATTTGTGTAGTGTAATGCTCTGAGGTACTGCCCCTGAATGTTTGTAGCCCCCTGGTGATTGTGTTCACATTTTATTGTGTTGCACTGTACTGCATTATTTTCTTAAATAAAGATTTCTACAAAAAAATAGAATAGAATAGAAATACTTTATGATTACCCTAATGATCAACGTTTTATTGCACCACAAACACTAATAGTTTCGAAATATTTATTTCACACAAATAGTACATTCTATCTAACAAGTTGCATTTAAATACTTCTTTTTGTCCAAGTACTAATCATTTTAAAGGTCTTTTTATTTATTTTATTTATTTATTTATTTTAACTTATGCTGTCACTGGTGTTTCCTTATTGCTTTTATTTATGGCTACATTTCTTAATTTTCAAGAATTTCTAACAGAATGTGCTCATAGGAATCAGAGATTGAATTGTTCTTCTTGTTGTTGTTTTCCATTTCGTTGTGTAAAGCGCTCTATTCATGAGAAAAGTGCTATAAAGTCTGATTGATTTGGTAATTTGATTTTAGCTGACAAGTTTTATTCTTGAAAAAATCTAATTGTCAGGGAAATTTAGTATGGCTTTGTGTGAGTTATGTCTTGGATTCCTCTGTGATAATTTATTATTATTACAGATATTACATGTACAGACGTGCCTGGTGTTGTTTGTAATAGCCAAACTACCATTAAATAGTGATTTGTTTAAATTGGTGACGCTCAAAAGGTGTTTAGAAGTTCACAATTCACACCACTGGAGGGCAGTAAAGACGTATTTTAACCAAGTCTGTTGATAAGCAGCTGAAAAGTGTCAAGTTAGATATAATAACATTTTACAGCCAGTAAAAACTTCCTGTTAAAACACAGATAAAGTTTCATTTATTTTGTTGTCTTCCATCGATGCAAAGCACAATGGACAAACATTCATATAAGGCATGTATTTGTTACAGGGGTAGTTCATTAGAATTCAAGTGGCAGATATAAAAGAAGATGTAAAACCATGTTCAGTCACCGTCTGCAACTACCTGTCAATGTTACAAACCAGAATTTTTAATGTAATTATATCTGATGTGATAAGAAGTGATCATTAATAATAGCTAAGTGTATATTCTGAATTGCCGTTGGTGGAATGTAATTAAATACATTTATCCAAGTGCTGTGCTTTAGTACAAATTTGGGATACTATTATTTTACTTGAGTATTTCCACTGTATGCAACTTTATACTTCCATCCTTCTACATATAAATTTTTTTTAACTCTACTAAATTTGCCTGACAGCCTGAGTTACTACTTAGTCTGTGCTTCACAATTTTCATACCTTCCCTGTCCAGTACAAACCACACATCTCCAACTTTTGTGGTTTTGAATATTTGTGGTCAGCTGAGTGTCCCATCAGGGGGTTGAGAAATTTCTCCTACTCCCAAAGTTAAATGAACAATTTAATTGCTCTCTATGATCAGCTGGAAAATGTACAAAGCTGAGAGCAGGATTTAAGTTCATGACTGATTTCTGACTTTACACACATACTTCTGAAAAAGCAGCAACATTACAAGTATATGATGCTTTTATGGAATATGATGCATCACTATAGAATTCACTACCAAACCGTATGTAAAGTAGTTCAGACGAGCTCAGCTTCAAACGTTTATAACAAAAAAAGCATCAACATTGATGCAGCAGTAATATTAGTACAAAATCATAATTTATCACAGTAAAACTCTGACCTGGACCATTTTACTGCACAATAAGTACTTTTATATTTGATTCTTAGGGTAAATGTTGCTCATAATACTTACATACTTTAAATAAGTAAGGTTTTGAATACAGATATGTTTTTTGAGTGTAGGACTTTCACAGTGTTGTACTAAAACTTTCATACTTTTAGATCACCAACAACGGTGGTGATTATATCTAAATTTCAAATTGTAAGAGGTGTCATTTTTTGCTGACACTATATGAATCAAATGACAAGAGTGTCATGCACATTTTACATCAAATATTAAACCAATAATACTGTTTTGACACTTAACACTGTACTGTACTGCCAAAAACTGATTGTTGCTGTTTTTAAAAATTGTATCGCCTCATTTTTGTGCATCTGAAGCTTCTTCTATCTTGGCAAAACAGTCATTCATAAATCTCTTGCAACTATTCTCATGTCTAAACATTCTTTTCTTTATTTATAATAAATCAAACAATTTTAACCAGGTAAACAACTGAAAAAGACCAATTCTGCTCTTATAATACAGTTTTCTACTTGACAAAAAGTTATTGCAGCAACTACATTGTGACTGAAATGTTGTGAACACTTCTAAATGGCTTCATTTCATTAATGACTTAGACTTTTTTAATCCTCAGAGTGAAATTCTGTTGTTACAGCAGCTGGATATTCAACAAGGGGGTAAACAATAACACAACACAGAATATTAGGGTCAGGTATAAAGTGAAGGTAATATAAAATAAGATAAGAATATAGAAAATATAATATAGAAAGAAAATATGTATATACAAGAATATACAAGAGTGATGCAGAAATGTACAAATGTTGGATACAGTTTAAAAATTACAGCTCATAGGATTATTGCAACAAAATGTATACACTAAATCTACTTATGAATAATATAAATCTCTATCTAGTTCCCAAATATAAATCAGAAAAACGTAGGCACACCAATAGAAGGCATGAGTGTGTTGGGAACCATTTGGGCTTTTATTTTGAAGAGTAAAAGTGGAAGTCATGCGCTACATTGTGGCGCTTGACGTCACCGTCAGATTCCCTAACAAGTAACGGAACCGGGCAGTGCCGGCTGGACGCCAGAAAGTTGTTTTGTCCGAAAGAAAGGAGTAAATGTTGAGACTGGAGCTGAGTTCGTGGCTGTAGTGTTTGAGAAGAAGAAGATTACTTCCTGTCCTGTAGACTAAACTTTATTTTACGGTGCGTCATGACTTCCAAACGGAGGCCGCCGCCGACTGACAGAGGAAAAGTTCTGCTCCGTGACCGTCCCTGAAACCAAGCGGAGCTGAATGGAGGCGCAGTGACACGGTAAATGAAGACATGAATTTCGGCGTCCCTGCGAACTCCTTGCTTCTCCTCCGTGCCTGCGATGAGGGGGACTACGAGACGGCCCGGGGCATCCTGGAGCCCGGAGCCCCCAAGGAGTCCGGGCGGCAGAGCAGGCTGCGGTCCGAGGCGGGCTCGGAGTGCCCCGCCGCGGACATGTTGTCTCTGGTGCCGGTGGACTGCACGGACGAGGAGGGGAACACCGGCCTGCAGTTCGCCTCGGCCAGCGGACACGAGAACCTGGTCCGGTTCCTGCTGCGGAAGGGGGCCTCGGTGGACAGCCGGAACAACTACGGCTGGACCCCGCTGATGCAGGCTGCTAGGTGGGGCTGGAGTCCTGGTGTCTGGAGAGTCAAGTTAACAATATGTGTCATTTACTGTCTGAAATGATGACGAACTTTACAATACAGTGCGGGAATTTTATTTTCCAACTTGTTTTTTCTTTTTGTCTTGTATTTGTGGTAAATTGTGAGTGTAAATCTCATATAAACATTTACCAGATTTTTACATGGAGTTTGGTGGAACCACGTTTGTGTTGACATTGTGTCAGTGCTGAGATGTAACTAAGTATATTTACTATAATATTGTACTTAATGTGCAAATTTAAGACATTTATGCTTTTTTTGAATATTTCAATATTTAATGCAACTCAAAACTTCAAATGAACTACATTCCATAGGAGGAAATTGTATTTTCCATTCCAGTATCCATTTATCTGACAGCTTTAGCTGCTTTTAAGTTGAATGTTTTACACAGCTGGTAATGTAACAGGTTTTTATAGATAGATAGATAGATAGATAGATAGATAGATAGATAGATAGATAGATAGATAGATAGATAGATGCTTTATTAATCCTGAGGGAAATTCAAGTATTCAGCAGCTTACGTACAACAACAAAAAAACAAAAAGACAAGTTAGTAACCAGATTAACATTAAAAGTTAGTATATACTTTTTAAAAACTTACTCTACAGTACTATAAACAAAACACTTCTCATTTAAAATCTATAGAAATACTAAGTGTATTAACAGTCAACATGCAGTATTTAGACATTTCATGGCACAGTGATTTAAAGTGATTTTTACATTTAGACAAAAGTGTTCTTGAGCCTGTTTGTAAACCAGTGATTTCCAACTTTTTTGGCTTCCTACAAAGATCAGTGTGTGGTCGGGTCACATTTCAGACATCTGAGTTGTTAACAGCTCCACCAAATAGCGATTTTTTTTTTTTTCCCCCTGAATTTCACACATGGTTTCATTTGAGTGAATGTCCCAATGATTCAATGTCTCACCAAAAATCAAGGATTAGAGGAAAAAACTGAAAACAGATTGCAGTACCAGAACTTCTTCGTCTTCTTTCCTCCTGTGTGAACCATGTTTTGGAACCCCTGGATATAAAGAACTTTAAACTAGCTCCACCTGCAGCAGCTGTAACAGTAAAATGCTGCTGACACATTGATGTTTCACTATTCATAATAAGCAATGCTTTTACTTTGATGCTTTACATTTTTTGCTGTAGTTTTATTTTAGCAAGATCTAAATGTTTCTTCCATCGCTGCTCTCTGCTAATTTTCATCAATGACATTACTTTTCTTAGTGTCATGGTGTCAACAAAGATTATATTATCAGTCACTGTACTAAAATATTGGAGCTGTCACTGCATTGAAACTGGCAGATGACCTTTATGCAGCCATGACTCTGGAGTTCAACATCCATGTAAGAAAATATAAAATTAGATAAGAGTTTACTGATCTCCAGAGGAAACATTCAGGGGTTCGTGTGTCAAATGAGTGTGCTGGCTCATATGTTACTTATTCTAATTTCAAACATACTTTAAACTTTTACTGTACGATGGAAGTGCACAGTCAGAGCATTCAGTAAACAACTTGACGTGGCTGTGATCATTCCTTCTTAACCCTCTGACATTGGATTCACTAATAAGTTGGATGAGCTCTCCTCAGCGTCTTTATGTTCTACATCGTGTTCATTCTCTCTGTCTTAACTCTCCACCCAGGTTTGGTCACCTGACTGTTGCCCATATTCTCCTGGAGAACGGGGCAGAGATTAACGGACGGAACCGGCTGGGTGCGAGCGTCCTCACTATGGCGGCTCGTGGAGGACACACTCATGTAGTCAAGCTACTTCTGGAGAGCAACGCCTTCGTTGATGACTATGATCACCTGGCTGTTGCAGCAGAGGCGGACTCCAACGGCAACAACAACAACAGCTGCAGGTTTACTCTTTTTTTTTTTCAGGAAGACTAAACCTTTGAATCATACACTACCGTTCAAAAGTTTGGGGTCACTTAGAAATGTCCTTATTTTTGAAAGAAAAGCATTTTTTATCAATGAAGATAACATTAAATCAATCAGAAATACAGTCTGGACATTGTTACTGTGGTAAATGACTATTCTAGCTGGAAACAGCTGATTTTTAATGGAATATCTCCATAGAGGTACAGAGGAACATTTCCAGCAACCATCACTCCTGTGTTCTAATGCTACATTGTGTTAGCTAATGGTGTTGAAAGGCTGATTGATGATTAGAAAACCCTTGTGCAGTTATGTTAGTGCATGAATAAAAGTGTGAGTTTTCATGGAAAACATGAAATTACCTGGGTGATCCAAAAGTTTTGAACAGTTGTGTACATTTAGTCTGTCACTGTTCTTAATTCATATGTGAGAAACTGATGATTTTTCTGTGCTTTTTTTCCCACAGTGCAGCTGGATTTGGACCAGGTGAAGGCTGTCCAGGAGGAGGAGGCAGAGAATTCATGGACATCACAGCCCTGATGGTGGCGTCGCAGCATGGGCACGAGGCCACCGTGCGCCTGCTGCTAGAGTGGGGCTCGGATGTGAACTTTTCACAGAAGACCACCGGCTGGGGACCACTGATGATAGCCACCCTCAGTGGGAAGGTGGGGCCAATGGATGGATGTATAGATGAAAATATGGATGGTTTTGAGCATTATTTGGGTGTTGCATTGTAAAGCATGCGCCACTTTAAATATATTTCCATCTTAATATCTCTCAATTTGTTTAAAATACAATATACAAGTAAGTGTATATACACAGGTCTACTGCATGGTACATTCATGCAGTTAACATCCAATCATACTCTGTGGTATGTATTGAGCAAGCCCAGTTGATGCTGATTTGGTATCAAGATAGAAGAAAAGGTCGAAGTGACTTTGAAAGAGGGTTCATTGTTTGGGCACAGATGGCAGGAGCTGCAGTCACAAAGACTGCTCTGCTGGCTCATGTTTTAATAGAAGCTGTGACTAAAGTGGCATCTGCGTTTAGACCTTTGAGAAAAAACATCAGTAAATATGGCTGGAAACTAGTCGACAGCACATGTTTGATAACCATGATTCTCATACATCAGTGCAACATGTGAGGAAAAATTTCTGTTCTGCTCTGACTGGTCTCTTTAGGATGATAGTGCTCCTATCCACAGAGGGCACTGAATGGTCTGATGAAAATGATGATAGGGTTAGGGTTCTGTTTGCTTTTGGTGATTCTGCTTGTTTAAACTATTCAGAGCAGCTGGCAAAAAGTTGTGTGTGTTTTAAAGGTGGCCGTGGCTCAGCAGCTGGTGGAGCGTGGAGCAGACCCAGACCGAACCAACGTTCTGTCCAAAACAGCCTTTGAACTGGCCATGCAGCTGAAACAGAGAGACATCAAGGCCTATCTGGACTCCATCACCACGGTCAGACCCCAGACAGGTAGAGGTCCCATTTGATTGTAATTCAAGCTTGCTTTATTGCCATGCATGTTGTACAGGGCTTACAACATAGATATGAAACTTCAGATGGTAAAACAATTTTAAAAAAATTCTATACAGCTGCATGAATATGCTATTAATGAGAAATTGGTGTAAACACTAGTGGACAAATTAAAAATCAAAAAGGGGAGGCAGATCTTGAAGCAGTTTGATGTGTTCTCTTGGTTTTCTGTCAGGCTCTGGTGTGTTTGCTGCTTCTATGGAAATGTCAGTTGTTGACCCCAAACTAAATATTTAATCTTGTTTTGGTTTCAGATAGTGCGTGGAAATTTTTTGATGATTTTTTTTAAAGTCTGTTTTTGCCGAAACATTTTTATGTTTTAACAGAATCACTGACAGCTTACCACTGTGTCTCTGTGTGTGTGTGGGGGTGTGTTTTCACAACAAGAATCTAGATGTAATGTACTGCAGTTAACACTGCAGCGAGACCGAAACTGGCAGTAGATGCCTCTCAGCCTCTTTGAAGTTTAATAGCTCTTCTCACCAGTAGTTCTGTGGTCTTTAAAGAGCCTTGATTGTAGCAATAATAACAACAAAATCTGTGATTTGTGGCTATGTTGTTTAATGCTTAGGTTTCCATCTATTAGATTTAGATGTATAGGTTCTTGTGTGAATGATTAATGGGCTAGAATGTATTTAAAACAGAATGCTATGGATTTGACAGGAAGATGAACAAAAAGATCAGTTTTAATGTGTCAGGTTAATCCAACTGTCTGAGTCTCTTATAGTGTACATAATGTTTAGTTAAAGCAGCGCAGCATTTTTATGTGTCTCTTAAATCTCTACCTTTCTCACTTTCTTCTGTCATTTGTCCTCTGTGTTCCAGGCCATTTTTTTAAATATTTGTGAGTGGTGAACTCTGCAGCAGTTAGTATTTATGTACACAACCCCCCTCACTTTGACTGAGTGTGCTGAGTTATGTGGAGTCGGGCCAAGTAGGGCTGTTGTTTCTGAGTATATCAGAACTCTTTTTCTGTTCTCAGTCTTGCTCCTTTCTTCACAGATGATGAGAGAAGAAGGCCAGATGTGTTCAGTGCTCTCAAACTGGGTGAGTTCATTGAAATAGAAAAAGGAAAACTGCATGGAAATTGTGTTTTGAGTGTAAGATTAGTAGGTTTTCACTGAAAAACAAAGGGAAGTACACATAATTTGTATATTTATGTATCTGTATGTGTGTTTTGTGCTGATTCAGGAAATTCACAGCTAGTCAAAGAGATCCTGGAGGAGGATCCTGCCCAGGTGAATTCATCCAATCAGGAGGGAGCGTCACCTCTCATGATGGCAGCAGTGAGTGGTCAGCTGGAAGTGGTGCAGCTGATGGTGGAGAAGAATGCTGACATAGACAAACAAGATGGAGTCCATGGGTGGACTGCTTTAATGCAGGCCACCTACCACGGGTAGGCAGGAGCTGATGGAAGATTTACAGTGTCTTAGATTAAGTTCATTGATTACTATATTTAAATTAATATATTATCGATTTAACAGTTTTCAATTTTTGGGTACTCATGATTGATTATGAAGACGTCTGAGATCTGTAATGTTAAATATAAAGCATGTATAGTGACATTTTCATCAGTCTTTTCATTCACTCTCTTTTGTTTTCTGCCTCCCACCGTCTTCCAGCAATAAAGACATTGTCAAGTACCTGTTGAGTCAAGGGGCTGATGTCAACCTTCGAGCTAAGAATGGATACACAGCCTTTGATTTGGTGATGCTGCTCAACGACCCAGGTAGTCCTTACAGTTAGTGCTCTGTTTTATAGCACTTTGAGAGAATCTGGTTAGACTGAACAATCAGCTTCTTCTACTGGAATAAATAGCAAGTTCTTAAAAAGTACAGTGTCAGGTGTTTGTGAAAATAGTGATACCTGCTTGAAAATAAGTGCATAGATAGCTGATATTTGATTTTTGAAGTACCTATGGACATGAGCAGTGTTCTTGAGGCTCAAGATGAGGATGCATGATAGAAATAGTGATTTTGGAATCTTAATCAGTCCTAATTCAGAAGCATATTTTACAAAATGTGCATAATATTATATCAACTGAATTACTTAAGCATGTAGAGCTGCAGGTGCAAACCACAGGCTGGACATTAATTTGCAACAAATTTGTTCATAACTTAATGATTCATTTATTTTTTAAAGTTTTTTTTTTTTTGGCGTTTTGGCTTTATTAGATAGAGACAGTGAAGAGGCAGACAGGAAAGTAGGGGGGAGAAGAGTCGGGGGGAAGACCTGCGGTAAAAGGCTGAGCGGGAATCGAATCCAGGCCACTAGCCCCTGCTCATGGGTCACCCACTTGAGCTATCCAGGCGCCCCATTCATTTATTTTATTTTATTTTTATTATTTTATTTTTGGAAAAATGCCAAATTTACTTATACTACCTTCTTAATTCCAGATATGTGAAGAGTTCAAGTGCAAAAATGGATAAAAGCTATTCTTAAAATGAATTAACCAACATTAGTTTGATATTTCTTTGACTGCACAATAATATAAACATGTAAAAAAAAAAAAAAAAAAAAAAAAAAATAGAAAAATTGTAGATATCTTTTTACAGCAACCCAACACTAGTTTGATTGATATTTCCTGTAGTGTGTTAAGTGTAAATGAAAAATATGATTCAGGAAAGTAAACCAAAAGCCCTGAAAACAAGCCTCTCATTTGCTTTTACAAAGGTATCCCTTACAGTCTGGTATTTTACAGGTGGTGAGTGATGATCTTTATTGTTTGGACTATTACTTAGATACTACCAATGGTGTCGGCTTGTGTTGACATTTGTCAGTGTTTTCTGAAAGTCAAATAATTCATTAATGGACAAAATAATCAATAGGCTATGCTGTAAAAAGAATAGTCATTATAATCCTGATAAATTGACACACCTCAGTTGTTAGTTTCACTTAACATTCAGCAATCATAAGTCATTGCATATGCGACTTTTATTATAAAATGAAATTGTTTTATGATTTTTTTTAATGTGAGTAATGTATTTTGAGAGCTGTCTGGTGACATAACCAGTTACAAAGCAGAGTTCAGGAAGGTTTGTTTTGTTGAAATCTGATTCTATGATGTTTGTTAATCTTCTTACTCAGTGAATCCTAATGTATTTTCCTCATGTCTACTCTGTATTTTGTCAGATACAGAGCTGGTCCGTCTATTAGCATCAGTGTGTATGCAGGTAGACAAAGACAAGTCCAAACACCGTGGCAGAGCTTTAATTACTCGCTCCAAAAGCCGACAGTCTCTCAACAATGTCCCTGTGCCACCTGACGACAAGGGAGGCCTTAAGGTAAAGATCAATTAAAGTCACTGTTTCTGCTCTGGTAAACTCTGCATTACTTCATGCTGTTGATTTGGATAAAAATCCTAACCATCCTCACCATCACTAACTCATAAACAATCCCCACACCACCTGTTAGTTAATTTATTAAGCACACATACAGACCCACACCTGCACACTGCAGCTCAATGCCTTCATTTGTTCAGTTATTTAACTGAAGTTTGAGGGATTTACAGTAATCTCATTTCATCCCTGGTGTTATAATACCAGCTGGATGATACGTTTTTATGGAAAAAAATCTTCACATTATCACGTTTCTTCTTTGAATTCTCTTCCAGTCCTGGTGGAGTCGGATGTCAAACCGCTTTCGGCGGCTGAAGTTGACGCACACACTGAGGCACGGCCTTTCATCCAATCGCCTCGCTCCGTTCCCTGATGACGCTGAAACGTCACTGGATGCCACAATGAAGGCGAATAGAAAACCTGCTGCTGTGTCTAATGGTGCCGTGGCACCAAGTCCTGCCCTGGGAGGGAATGACATGAGCACTGCCTGGGCAGTCAAGACCAAAGATGCTGGTGAGTCACATTAAGAACATTTTGAGTTCTTTATCAGTTTTCTTCATCAGATAACATCAGACATTAGTTGTAAATATAGCTGTCATACCTAAGCACTTTAAACCCCTTTTGAGCATGTATTTTCCTTACAATGCAATGTGTAAAACTTATGTATTCTCCTTTCAGCAGGTCATTGCAGATCATCCTCAGAAAAGGAGGACTTTCTAATAACCACAATGGTAGGAGAGTTTGGTTATGTTTCATTTGGCCTTAAATTTTACCATTAGCTTTGAAAAGTATAAGTTTAGGGTTCATACTTTGTAACTATTTTTACCAAGTGCAATTTGTGAACAGCCACATCTCACCTCATTTACTAAACATCTCAAAGCATGGCTATTGGAAAATCAGATCTGTGATCATAACACTGTAAATTTGTTTGCCCGTTGATGGGGCTTGTTCTTGAGGACTCTGTGTAATTTCTATTAAATGTGTAGACATGGGCTTTGTGCAATACAGTCATGTGTAATAGTGTTAAAAGATCATGAGCGATAGTGATAATGGGATATGTGCAATAGTGTTAAAGGGACAAGTATAGGTAATTATGTGTAATGTAGACAGGGATATGTGCAATAGTGATTAAGAGAAACGTGCAATATTTTCATGTGCAGTAGTGACAGTGGGAAATGTGCCATACAATTATGTGCAGTGTCAATGGGAAATATGTAGTGAAATCTTGTGGTACAGTGACAGGAGTAAGTGTAGTGTAACAATGTGCAATACTGATAGAGTGATATGTGCAATAGCAACAAAGAGATATTTGCAATATAATCATGTGTAAATGCTCATTAATTACTGTACAATGTGTTATCACTTGTTGCTTGTTATCCTTTATTGTATGTGTTTGTTCGGTTATGGTTTTATGTTATTTGTAATGTCTTTATTTTTGACCCACAAATGGGACTCGAGATGGAAATTAGCCGTATGCCTATCATCTCTCGTATTTACATGTAAATGTTCATTAATACCAACTGTCCCGTTTTTAAAAATGGACTTAAGCAAAATCTAAACATTTTAGTAGATACAGTGTAAATACATAAGGATCCTGGTTATTATTGTTTTAGTGTTGTTCTGTGTTCTCTTTGTCCTTTAGCTAAGAAGTGGTGCCCCTCTGACCCGTCTGCCAAATGACAAACTCAAAGCAGTGATTCCTCCTTTCTTGCCTCCGTCTAACTTTGAGTCGTGGAACTCGGACCGTTCACGTCTCCTCAGAGAGGGGAAGAGCGAAGTGCCCCGCCTGCCCATGCCCCCTCAGAGGAAGCTCAACAGCAGTGGAAACTCAGATATTGTGAGTGTTTGTGGGTGTGAGAGAGAGAGCGTAGGTGAAACCTGTCTGTCAGCAAGTCTGCCATCATTCATATATGTTTTGCTTTCTGCTCTTTCCTTTCTGTTGCAGACATCCATCAGTCGTGTGGTTAGCAGATCCATTAAGTTTCCTAGCATCCCTAAGGGCCCCTCCTCGTCCTCTCCCTCCAACTCTGGTCACTACCACTCTCCCCACTCCTCCGGAGGCTCTAATGGAGTAGCCGGACTCAACAGGGACTCTCACAACCGCTCAGGTTCACAAAAACACACACAAAAACAACACTGGTAAAGCAAAAACATAAGATGTATGCATTGCACAGTAGCTACAAAGCACTGCATTCACTTGTCTCTCTCTTACACCAGGGGGCAGTGCAGACAGCGTTCTCTCCCAAATAGCTGCCCAACGTAAAAGAGCAGCTGGCCTGATAGAAGTGAAAGCCCAAGCTCCAGAGAAGCAGCACAGCCAGACACAGAGCCAACCCCCACTACCAAGTTCAGCACATGGCCTGCAGCCGCCTGATATCAGCCTCCCTGACATTCACTCCCACCCCAGCCTGGTCGCCTCTGACATCCACTCCAGAAGGGTCTGTATTTAGTTTCCTCTCTGGCATCACTTTCAGAGCAGTTACTTTGATTTCACAGCTTTTCTATGGCACTAACAGTTTCTATTTTCTTCAGCATCCTGTCTGTCATGGCTTTGTTAACTGTATAAAGCAGCCAAACCTAAAAAAGTTCTTATTGTGGTAGTAAACCAGTGCAACTGTCCATCCTCATTTGTCCTCTTCTACAGAAGTTGAAAAGTAGACCTCAGTCTGGGAATTCCTCCACCTCCAAGAGCACATCGCCAACACTAACCCCCTCTCCTTCCCCAACACCCAAGATTCCTCCTGGGCCAGGAGACTCTCTGTCCTCAGCCTCTTCTCATCCACGATCCAAGAGCAGTGGTGGCTCCAGCAGTGGAACCATCACTGATGAAGGTGTTCAGTTCAGGTCTTCTTCATGAATGCTGTGAAATAAAAAGTCCCATTTGAACTATAAATGAACTCACACATACTAAATGTACTTGCAGATATGAATGTTTCACCAAATTTGATGATTTTCCCTTCAATCATACTGTGTATTGTTTTTCTTTTTCAGATGAGCTGTCTAGTATTTTGAAAAAATTGTCACTTGAGAAATACCAGCCAATATTTGAAGAACAAGAGGTATTCTATCTTTTATTTCAAAAGGGAAAGAAAATATTGTCCTTCGCCTCTAAAGTCCGATATTTCATGTTTTGAGCCATGAGTTCTCTGTATGAGGGAAACTGTTTTCCCATAAAACTTTCACTTGGACAGTTCTGTACTTAAATTAAACAGAAGCTAGTTTATGTTGAATCGATTGTTTCATAGAATGTTTTAATCTGTGTTTCTTTTTTATCTTCTTCTAGGTAGACATGGAAGCGTTCCTGACCCTCACAGATGGAGACTTGAAGGAGCTGGGCATTAAAACAGACGGACCCAGACAACAGATTTTAGCTGCCATATCAGAGCTCAATGCTGGAAAGGTGCATTTGGTTCAACATAGTGTATATGGTTGTGAATTTGATGTGTCTTTCAGTACTTTGTCTGCTTAATTTATAGTCTTTTCATGTTAGTTTTTCCACAGTTTAACCCAACATTATGTCATATAAACTGCCTGAGCCTGCAGACATTAGTAAAATTGCTTTGAACATGGCTGGAAAGAAAAAAAATGGATTCATACCAGAATGACACAATGTAATTAATGACAGTGTAACTGGAGCGTGTTCCACATGTTGCCTAAAAATGTTCCTGATCTGTAATGAGTGTTGTCGGCTGTCATCAGGGCCGAGAGAGGCAGATCCTCCAGGAGACCATCCATAACTTCCAGTCTTCCTTTGGTAGCAGCGCCAGCAACCCAAGGCAGCCAGGACAACCACGCTGTAAGTGTCAATTAAAATAAAACTGTGCAAGGAAACCTGATAGTGAAAATGTAGGAAGTTCACACAAAGGCAACATCTTACTCTTTGTTTTTCTTCCCACCTTTTGTCATCAGCTCCAACAAGTTGGATGAGACACCAGGTTCGCTCTTCCAGCAAGAGGTAACCCATCAGCCCTGTTGCCCACAAGGAAGTACACCAAGAGTAAGTTGCTGGTGATCACCTGCCAAGGTACGAATAATAAGGAGTCTTCTGGACGCCAGTGTCCCACATCACTAGAGGTCTTACAGCATGAGGACGCTGTAGCGAAAACGACTAAACAGGCCCTGATAAATTGCTTTTATGGGACTCGCCTGGACCGAACTGCCTTTAAGTATTCCTCTTATGGATTTTACAGCAGGAGAGATGTGACAGAGTCGACTGAGATCACTGCCCTGCTGCTTTCAACAAAGCACATGATGTGTGGCAAATTTCTTTTTTTGCCATTAATAATGCAGTTGCCAAATGTACTGCTAGTGCTGCTGAGCTGGTAGAGAGCTGGGAGCACTGACAGACGAGAGCATCTCAGCCACAACATTAAAACCACTTGCCTTACTTACTGCCACCAAAAAGACTCTGACCCATTGGGAAATAGGTTGGGATGTCCTGTGGAGTCACCTGGATGTTGACAATGGATCCTTTGAGACCTATGGGTTGTGTCAGTCGGATTGTAATCTAGTTGGTGTAGAGGATGGGAACACGCCTTGGGCTCTTTGTTGTGTTTCTCAAGCCTTTCCTGAGCAGTTTTTGCAGTGTGGTGGGGCACATTGTCCTATCCACTGTCATCAGAGGGTGCCGAACATTTCATTGTAATAAGACGATCGATGTCATTCACTTCACCTGTCAGTGGTTTTAGTGTTGGTGCTGATCAGTGCACACAGCAGAGAGAGTGAGTTTGAGCCATAAGAGATTTTTATTTTATCTCACTGAATGTGAGAGATGCAGCAAATGAATTGTAAAAGTGGAAAGTTAAGTTGAAGAGAGAAGAATAGAGATTATAAGTATATAACAGTAAAACAGAAATTAGCTAGCAAGACTGTGATTGACACATTAAGGAAGATGCAATGACTAAGAAGGTGCACTGATGAGGAGAGCAAATGAAGAAAGGAAATAGAACATTAGCCAGACTTTTTGAGTCATCCAGTCTTTTGGACTGCTTTTACTAGTGTGTTTATGTCTTGAATTCACAAACCACTATGTATACAGATGACTTTAGCAAAGCCTGTGCTGCCATGAACAAATAAACATTATGGTGATGTAATAACAAAATGCTTTTTAATATCTTCTTGGACTTGGGATGGGAAGACGTTGGCAGAAACGTTTTGGGAGCCTTTTATGAGGAGTATAAATTTAGTTTAAAAGAGGTGCACTGAGCAATACTTTCCACTGAGCCTGTTCCATGTTGTTGCCTCTGGCTCCACCATTTAACAGTTGGTCTGCATGGAGACAGATGGAGTGCTATATCATTCCTAAATATCAGGTCCTTACTTTAATCCACGTCTTAAATCCAGTCCAATGATGGGCTGTGATGGTGTTCGGGATTGGTCAGTTAAACATGAGATGACACTGATGTCACATCCTGTTGAGTCATGAGTCACTGAGTCTGGGAAACATGAACAGCATGATGAATTGAATCACTACATAAACAAAATAAAACTTGTGTCCAAAATTAAAAGCTAGGTGATCGGGTTTAATAGTTGGAAACCAGGTCTCAGGTCCAGCTTTGGTTGTGTAAAAACCCTACATGAAAACAAATTAAAATCCATGATGCAAGACCATCTTCTTTCCACAAGATGGCAGCGACCTCCTGTTGATGCAGTAAATTATCAGCACTACAGTACTCTTCAGCTGTAATGTTCGACACAGATCCTGTGTTCAGTTTTTTGACTGAGATGTTTTCCTCAGCATTTTAAACATAGCTTGAGTAAAAATCAAGTTTTTTACCTGGTTAATGTTTACATATGGTGTTTGAGTTATTGGGAAACATATTAATGAGATGAAAAGTCAACACCATGACTCAACATTTTCACCTTTAAAATGTAACAAATCTAAAGAGCCAATCATGTCAACTTGCAGGGAGGAGTTTTTCATATCATAATCAGATCCCAAAAGTAGCTTTACAGTGTTTGAGCAGAGTTACAGGTGAGCTGGTGTGTTGAAGCTGCAGTGATTAGTGGACGGTGGGTGAAGAAACAGGACAAGACTTAACAGATCTGCACAATCTAGAGGAAGCGGTAGTTACATCTAAGTCATTTTAAAGCAGGAAGGGATTATTTTCATGGGGGAAAAAATGTAAACATACACCTGTGATTAAAAAAACATGAAAAGCTTCAATCAAAAGCTTTTATGGCTTTAATCAATGAGTGGAGAGGGATTTTAAAACTAGAGTGAAGCCTATTCATTTTGTTTTTGCCGCTACAGCCTCACTTCACTCAGCTGCTTGTGGCAACTTTTTTTTATAGTGGCTAATTGACAATATTGAGTTATTTCACTGATTTGTTGAGGTTCATTTTAAGCTGAGCTAAGACACTAAAAGAACTCAATGATTCATTTTCAGACATGATTCAAGAAAAGCAGTAATACCCTAAATGAGAATTTGATATAGTTTTTATGCAAAAAAAAAGTAGAAATACAGTTTTTACATGTCATGAATTGTGTATTTATTTCCAAAAAACTCAACTCTGTGTATCAAAGTTACATATTCACAAGTTTTCTGCATGAAAATAATCCCTTCCTGCATTGAAATAGCTTGGATGTAACTCTACACCACTACTTCTATAATGTGCAGATCTATGCAGCCTCCCTCTCTCTACTCATCCCTCGTTTTTCACAGCAGTTTGAGCACACCAGCTCACCTACGACTCTTCTAAAACACTGTGAAACTAATTTAGGCTACATAATGACAAGTTGTAATATTGAATTACAAATCCAACCATATACACTGCCATTCAAAAGTTTGGGTCACCCAGACAATTTCATGTTTACCATGAAAACTCACACATTTATTCATGTGCTAACATAACTGTACAAGGGTTTTCTAATCATCAATCAGCCTTTCAACACCATTAGCTAACACAATGTAGCATTAGAACATAGGAGTGATGGTTGCTGGAAATGTTCCTCTGTACCTCTGTGGAGATATTCCATTAAAAATCAGCTGTTTCCAGCTAGAATAGTCATTTACCACATTAACAATGTCTAGACTGTATTTCTGATTAATTTAATGTTATTTTCATTAAAAGAAAATGCTTTTCTTTCAAAAATAAGGACATTTCTAAGTGACCCCAAACTTTTGAATGGTATTCTAACTGGTGGCTACAGCCAGGTAACCTCAGCATGATTTTGGACTGTGGGAGGAAGCCAGAGAACCCAGAGAAAACCTACACATGCACAGTGACAACATGTAAACTTCATGCAGATCCCGGAAACGCTGGGACGCAAACCGGGGATCTTCTAGCCGAGGGGCAACAGTGCTAACCACCGAGCCACTGTGCAGCCCACAATATGAACAATGTAACAGAAAATGTCTTGTTTTTCATTGAAAGGGTCTTTTAATATGTATTGTGAATTAAAAGATAATCTGCTATTTCACTCTTACTGAAAAATACAGAATCTATGAATAAATAAATATGTTTCATATCAAAGGTTTGACTTCCGGATTCAAGATGTCTCCTTCTCAAGGGTCTAAATGCATGTGCAGTGGAGGTTTCAAGTTTCCAAATCACAATTTTTCATAATGCAAATGTGAAATCAGCTTTTTAGATTCAGATTTTATGCACAGCGAAGCTCAAAAATGCAAGGGAAATGACGGTAATAAAACATGTTTTTGAGCTGAGACAGCTGTTTAGTCCATACGTTGTGTCAGTGTTGACTGTGAAACACAATCTGGACTCAAAAATCCACCACATTAAGATGCACAGCCACATATTGGTATTTTGTGTTTTGAAACTGCTGTCACCGTATGAGACAGATGAGCTGAAAAATGTTTCAGTTTAAAACGATGAGCTCTTCAAACCACTTTGCCTGAAGTTCAGCAACACAGACCATCCCCAAACATGACCAAATAGCAACACACTGACGTTGTTGAAATCATTATTGATGACCTGGATATAGACTGGCCCGACAGACAGGCGACAGGGTTCCTGTAGAGTTTAATGAAAAGCATCGCTCAGTGTAGGAACGCTTTCCTCTCCAGGACTGTGGCAGATTGAGTGCTCAGATGTACAGTCATATGTGAGCTGTAAGAAACTGGAGGAGAGAGAAGTACATTTGGAATATATTAACATCGCTGTGGCATGTGGGCAGCAAATGGAGTGACTCATTCAATTTCCTCCCAATTGTTTTCACTCACATACGGTTTTGATTGGATTGAATAACATTTAATAATATTGTTTGTAGCTGTCAATACAGTAGTCGTGCTGGAGTGAAGAACAACAGACAGATCATGGGTGCATGAACTACCGACAGAGACTCAGGATCAAGACGATTGTTTCTTTAACAGAATCAAGAGAAGCTTCTGTTTTTTTGTTCTGTTAAGGATTTCAAATTAATTAGTAACTGGATTTTTAATTACCCCTCTTACTGGTAAGATCCATAGCCAAGATGTCTGCCTCAAAGTAGTCTCCCGTCTGTGGTAAAACAGGCTGGCTGAAAGTCTGTCTGCTGTGAAGCCTAAATTAAGATCCCCATTAGAGATCAATTTTCTCCTCAGTGGCAGTTTGCCGATCTCCATTCCTTGTGCTTTGCTGCAGCCATACATACTGTAGTCCTCAGTAGAGAGGATAAACTAATGCAAAAATGGGGGAAAATTTCACAAAATTCACAAATGCAAATGTGCCTCAAAATCATGGGACTCAGACTAGATCATTTACCTGAGGTCAACTACAAATCTGCTAGTTTCAAAGCCACCTCATCTGTTTTTAAAGCACTGGAATAAGTGACTTCCATGATGTATTTTTCTTGGAATCAACAAACACTCTTTCTCCCAATTTATTTCACCTGAAGAAGAAATACAAGGTTTTCCGATTAAGTGCGAACCCTTAATGAATTGTGATGGTGCTGTGCTCCATCAGGTGTGTGTGTGGACATATTTGGGAATGGAGTGAAGGGCAAAAGAGTGACTTGCTCTGCCAGTGGTGACACATTTTGCCTAAGTGGACAGATATAAAGGATTTTCCCAGCATTTGGGAGTCTTCTCAAAAAGCTTTGTGCCGTTTCCATGAAATTCACTTTGTGGCCATCGGCCTCTGGCTGTACAAGCCAGTGCGGTTTTCAGATGCCCATCACCTAAGGCAATGGTTTTCCTATACTGTGTGTCTGTGTGCGTGTGTGTGTGTGTGTGTGTGTGTGTGTGTGTGTGTGTGTGTGTGTGTGTGTGTGTGTGTGTGTCCTGTGATACTTCTGTGATGTAGTGGGGAGCAATGATTGCAGATTTGAGGCCTCTGGAGCCGTCACTCAGCACAGTGATCTCATATTATACACTATGCTTTCTATGCTGATTCATTTTGTGATTCATTCTGTCTCTCTTGCCCACTTTTCCCCCTACCTCACTGAAGAGCTAAACAGTTGTTCAGAGAAGCTGAAGTGCATCCAATAACCAGTATGTATAACTATCATAGCCCTTTGTTTTGTTTGTGCAAACAGTTGCTGCCTGGTTTTCCGTTTGTGTTCCACTGTCAACATTCATCCTTGCAAAAGTGACTCATTTGCTTGCAGGGTTTCCCGGCATCCTGGGTGTTACACAACACTGTGAGCCTCTCTGTTGGCCTCTTCTGCCCCCCCTTTTTTCTGCACTTCACACAGACAGAAACACAACTAGAGCCGAGGGATGGAGCACATTACAGAGACACTGAGGGGAGCAGAAGAAGGAGAGATGCTCCATATAGCCTCAGAAAAAAAACAAACCCAAATCAGTCCCAACACACAGTTTGCTCTGACACAGATTCAGGCCCTGAGAGAAATGTGTGAAGTTGTTTTCTTTAATATTTGGCATCACTCTAAAATATGCCATAACTAATTTTAAAGGCAAATAAATGTAATATTTATTTTTCTGACTGTCTGCTTAACATAAACTGTTATTTTTGAAACATGTCTTTTTGATTCACACCTCATTCCACATTTTCCAGGAAGTGGTAAAAAGTAGCACCACACAAAAATATCTTAACAGTCCTGTCATAAAATGATTTTCAAGGATGGCAGTCTTTTGTCTGATTTATTTTTTCCATCACAGGCTTTTTTAATCTGTGCCTCTTACGTTGGATTTGAGGTCTGTGGTCTTATGAGATCAAAGCAGATCTGATCATTGTCCTCATATAAACATCAGTCTGTTCAGATATGGTATTAAACACTTCAAGGTCAGTGTGTGTTGGTTGCTGCATGAAAATGAAGAGTGGAAGCCTTGCTTTTGTTTGTGCACGTGCGTACATGTATGAGTATTTCCCGCAGGTCCTCATGGTCCGAACATGCCTCCTTTTTGACCTAACAGCCCTTCCTGAGCTCAGTCTCTTGCATTAACAACTCTCTGTGGTCATGGCTTATGCTCTGGCTCCACAAATCCTGACAACACCATTCCTGTTTTTCAGCAGCACTTGCCAGACTAAGAGCTCTCTTCATGCTGAGTTCAGGGTCCTCTATGGGCACCACTTTCGTCAGTATTGGATAAAATTTAGGCGAAGTACTTCAATTCCTGCATGTTTTCTCTGGTAGTTTTCTTACAACCACTTATTTTTTGTGCTAAAGGAAGACTGGCAGCTATACCGTGTGTTGTGTGTCTTGTATTGTCAAATATTGTTTCCTTGTCACTGAGCAATCATGTAGCACTTCATGGGAAATGAGCTCTCTCTAAGTGACAGTGACAGAAGTGAAATGAGTGTATGTTTGGTACTTTCCGATATTGACCCTCCCATCAATTATGAATGTCCATTAGAATCAGACTTGTCATGTCACGGCGCTGCACGTCTCCTGAAATCCCACTGTGATGCTAAGAGGGACATCTTAATCAATGAAAGCCACACTATTGCACCTGGCAGATGGCTTTCAGTAAGTCCTGTTTGGCTCCATGGTCATTATTCTGAAATGTGTATTTAGCCACATACTTACTGTATGCATACACACACACACACACACACACACACACACACACACACACACACACACACACAGACACACACACACACACGCAGAAACATGCGCTCACGCACGCATGCACAGTTGCGTGCGAAGGTCTGCCCCGGCAGTGTTAGCAGAGCTTTAAGCCCGGGCTAATCTGGAAGGCAGCTTGGGTAGTGTTGCCAGTGGATTTGCATTGATACCAAAGCTCCCTGTGGCTTTAATGGCAGCCACTGACAGTGTTAACAGGACCTTAGGACCTCTTCAGATCCCCAGCTCCACCTGTCACAACAAATAAAGCATCTCCCCTGATGGACACTCTGATACAGCAGCCTGATGCCATCTGCTCCATCAATGGTGCAGTGTGACTGCTGTGTACTGAGAGTAGCATTCCTGAACAGCCAGAAGAGAGGGGAAATAATGAGGATTTAATGACAAATGTGTCAGGCTTCCTTGGCACATCAACCTCCAGCACGAGGCCATTGTTGTGCGTGCTGTTCTATACGCCATATGCATTAAAATGTGACATTTCTGAGGACCGGTGGTGATTAAACAGCGATTTACTCTGCTCTCATCACGCTGCCAAAATGCCCACTGGCTGCTGTCGGCTGTCAGAACGTTTTATTAGCTTGTAGATTAAAGCTTTAGTTAGACAAACATCACTCAGAGCTTTTCAGTAATAATCCTATTGGTTGACATAAACCTTAGTTGATTGAGCCACATCACAAGTTGTGGCTCGACACTATCTTTCTACCCTTTATAAATAATGTGGTTGGATCAATACAGAATTGTGGGACTTTTTGTATAGTTGACAGTTATCATAGGTGACATTTTTGCTGTTTTTAGGCCTAAAATCAACATGGCTACCTCTAACCAAACACCACATATCACTTTTACAGAAAGATTCTTCTAAATATTATATATACAGTTGAGTAAAATTTAAATTGAAAGTTATTTCTAAAGATATTGTAGTAAACCTGTTGACATGCGATAAATCCACACCTGACTCACACAGTACTTTATATTAAATAACTCAGAAAGCCTTGAAGTCTGGCCAGGCTTTTCTTCAGGAGGAAATGACATCATGTGGAGCAGGTCATGTGATCTGGAATTAATACACTTCCTTGAGAGGTGTTTTTGTAATGGGGAACTTAGTTGAAAGTAAATTTCTCGGACACAGATACAATTTGTTATTTTCCATATAAAATTTGATATATTACCAAAAAAGAAATATCTGTCATGATTATCTCAACTTACTAAAAATAACACAATCTTTGAATAAGCTCATTTTATTATTGTTTAGCTAATTAGAAGGTGGTTGTTATTAAATTTGGACGGTTTAGTTGACATTTTAGTGATATCCAGTCACGTTTTATTAATAAGTGATTGTTTCCGTAATAGATAATTATGGCATTTGTAAAGACATGATCATAATGAAGATAAAAACTTTTTTTTTTACTTTTAATATAAATGTATGCAAGATATATCACATGTACTTCAAAAGTGCCTAAATTATATATTGACCCAGTTAATACAAAGCTGTTTAACTTCATGTGTTCTATTCTAAAGAGCTGCTGCAACAGACTCATTCATGATTTGATGTCAGTCTGCCAAAGAAACATCCACATTGCCTGCAAACACTCATTTTCCTTTTTCTGTACTTTGTAGGATGTGTGACACATCATCACCAAAGGGAATCTCCTGTAGTGTGTCACCTATATTTAATGAAGTGCATTGGAGCATTGCTTCTGTTCCATGATTCACTACAGATAAATAGACAATCAGCTTGTGTGCTTGTGTTTGTAGTGCATGAATTAGTACACCAGGGTGCAGTAGAGTAGACTACCATTGAAGCTACATGCAGTTCATGCATTTTCTGGCGACTGTCATGGGTTTCAGTGACAAGACAAGAGAGTCAAACACATTTTTAATGCACTTAGAAATACAGAGAGAAGGATTGTCCTGCAGTGACTTGGCAAAAGTGCTGATACCAGAACAGTATGTATGCTTAGTCTGTAGATTTTTGTAGGCATTTGTAGCCTCAGAAGGACGACTGCAGGAAGATCACGCAATCAGTCGAGGTTTGCAGTGGCTGCTGCTACAAAACTTTTAATAAATGGCAGCAGTGGATGTACAAATGGGAATCTGGAGACAGTTTATGCATAAAAGTTTGGCACTGAAATAACAAACAACGCAGGTTGAATACATGACATAGCTTTATCTTGCAACCCTATAACTAATTATAATAAAAGTGATGGCCACCACTTGCTAGTTGATGGTATGTGTTTTTCTGGGATACGTGCTTTCCATATATTTTCTGTAGCTCAAGAATGTTAAACAAAATGAAACCATATATTGAAACGTTTACTTTAGCTATCATCTATCATAGTTTGACGTGATTTAGCTTAAAGGGACTAGGGGCCCTCTGGCTCCCTCTTTCTCTCTTTCTCCTTCGCACGCGATGTATCTTAATGTATGCCAGATGTTGAAATCTATAAAGATCTAGTCCTTGTAACTCTCTTCATTCATTCACCGCATGATGCTTGAATCACGGGCTCGTCCGTATTAAATGTACTCTTAATTTGATCTACCTGTGTCCTCTCTTCATTGATGAACATCCACCTTCAGATCAACATCATTTCACTAGTCACACTGTTCAAGGAGCTTTTACTGATCACAAAATACACTGTTTCAGAACAAGCATCTGATTTCTGACTATAAACTGACAGAAACTATTCATATAAACATGGTTTCTTCATAGTGCAGTTTATACTGTCCACTGCCTGTACTTATAGTATTGTAATTTAATCTTATCTTTGTATTTACATTTTCCTACCTATATTTTGTTATCTAGCACATTTATACTACCTACAACTTACTCTATTTGTACACTTGTGTGCTTATAGTTCTGTTCATACTGTGTCATACTGCATATAGCAATTCTGTAAGTACAGTACTACATTTATTACTTATACATCTTGCATGCATTGTTCATACTGTTACTAATGCTAATTCTATATCCACCCTTGTTTTCTTTGATTTTTTTGTTCATTTTAATGCCTGGTACAACTAAAGGCACATTTGTTTGGACAAATATAATAATAACAAAAATGGCTCATAAGAGTTTAAGAGCTGCTATCTGACATTGTCCATGGTTTTCTTGATAATAACCAAAACCACTTAAGTTCTTCCATCAATAGCTATGGCATTATTCTGCCAAAAACAGCTTTGTTTTCTTTTTTGTCTGTTTTTGTCTGTTTTAATCACATGATCCACACAGGAATTAGTACTTGATTACATAACCATTGTTTCTGATTACTGCAGCCATGCGTCTTGGCATGCTCTCCACTAGCTTCTGACATTGTTCTGCTGTCACAGCAGCCCATTCCTGTTGCACTAATTCAAACAAATTTGCTTTGTTTTTGGGCTTGTGGTTCTCCATTTTGCGTTTGATGATTTTCCACAGGTTTTCAATTGGATTTAGATCTGGTGATTGAGCAGGCCAAGACATGGTTTGAATGTTCTGGTTCTCCATCCAGGCTTTAATTGATCTTGCCGTGTGGCAAGGTGTATTGTCTTGTTGGAAAATCCAGTCATTGGAGGCAGGAAAGAGTTTTGCAGCTGATGGAAGAAGACTGTTTTCAAGAGTAGCCCTGTACATGACCTGGTTCATTCGTCCTTCACACAATTGCACTTGCCCTGTTCCACCCAAACTGAAACAACCCCAGATCATCACTGATCCACCCCCATGTTTTACTGTAGGGGCAAGACAGTCTTGTTTGTAGGCTTCTCCAGGCTTCCTCCTGAACAGTAAGTTGGCTGGAGTGGGCATCAACTGAAAACTGGATTCATCACTGAAGAGAACTTTAGCCCAATCATCAACAGTCCAATCCTTGTGATCCCCAGCAAAGAGTAACCGGGCTTCCCTCTGCCTTTCGTTGATGAAGGGCTCCTTCCGTGGCCTGTTTAACTTCAGACCAGCTTCAAGAAGTCGGTTTCGAACTGTCCTTGCTGAACAAGTCACATTTCTTGACAATGCCCACTCATTTTTAAGGTCCCTGGTGGTCTGACAAAGATTGCTGACACAGGAACGGATGAGTGCACGATCATCTCGTGGGGTAGAAAGACGTTTCCTGCCACGACCAGCTAGCAGTTTGGTAGTACCATATTGGGCTTGTTTTTTCTTGGTGTAATGAATGGCTGTCTTGGAGACTTTCAGTTTTTTCGCTACCTGTCTCTCACTCATGCCAATTGCCAGCAGTGCCAAGATGGCTGCCTTTGTGGCTTCACATAATTCTTTAGTTTTAGGCATTATGTGAGAGCTGACAACTTCTGAGTTGTGCTACAGCTTGAATGTCAGCAGGAAACCACTCTAGGCCTTTGCATGTGCAGCGCTGCTTATGACATGAAATGGCCTCTTATATACTGTGGGAATACAATTAAGCTTAAACATGTCAAATAGGACATGTTGTATTATGGAATCAGCTTCATTTTTTTGTCGTGTTCATTGTATTCTTCAGGTAATATAGCTTTAGTGGTACCAGGGAGAAAATGAAGGATACAATTTTCATGTCACTGCACTTTTACTGCTTGTTTTGCACTTCTGCTTAGATGCTAAACTGCATTACATTGTCTTGTTCCGTGTACTCTGTACAAAGACAATGAAGTTGAGCTAATCTAACCTAAAAAATCACAGTGCAGTGACTTTCAGAATTGCTAACTCAAGCTATAAAACGCCAAATCGCATCGTGAGACTTAATTAATCAATTAACAATTCAATCCAATGTCAAATATTTGGCACAGAAGAATGAGAGCCCAGTTCTGTCAATATATCACATTAACATACCTTCTTCCGGTTAGAAAATTCAATTTACCCTGACGGACATTCAATCAGTTTTGTAAATTACACCAAAAGACGTGCCAGCTACCACCGTGATTAGTCCTTTCACGCTCACAACGGTGTGACATTTTATTCCAGAGATTCTGCAGATGATTTTAAATAACTAATCCACGTCACATTGTTGATTTTGTTTTGAAGGCGCAGTCTCTTAGTTCCTGTGCAAACCTGATGTGTGTGGGGAACTTGACGCAGCTGCTACACAATGTCCCAGAGAACCGTCTGGAATCCGCAAAATCAGTTTTCAGACGCCCCGTCCGGTCCAACGCAGCTTTGTACTCGAGTACAGCGGGCTTCAGTGTAAAATGTAAGCGCCTCCGTAAAGGTTTGTGGTAGTAAAAACCCCCTCGGTCCGTGAGTACCGTCGACCTCCGGCAGCTTCGGAGTGAGTGAGCGGCTCTGAGCTGCCGCTGCTCTCCGTGTGTGATCCCTCCCCTTCGGCTCGAGCTGCCGAGAACGAACGGTCGGGTCGGGTTGGGCTACTGCCACTTTCAAGTACAGCTCGTAAATTTACACACTTATCACACATTTCTCAGTATTTTTCTAGAAAAATACACGTATTTTCACACAGATATGACTGGAACACGGCGTAGAATGTAGCTATTGTCGGCAGCGTTTTTTTCTGTAGCCGAACAGACGTTGTGGCTAGTTCAGGCTGCAGAGTGACGCTGGCATTCTAACCACACGCAACTATTTAACATTAAACGACATGTTTTTCAAAACAGGAAATAGAAATTTAGAACAGAAAATAGAAATGTATTTTTTCGCGATAAAAACAGAAAGAGCCAAATACCACGTGGACACAATGTAGGCTGTAAACTGAAATGTAAAAGCCCCGTATACGGACGGCACCTGAAAGCAGCATAAGCCTCGCGTGTGTTTGTGTGTGCGCTGCCGCCGTGTTTGTGAGGCAGAGAGTTGCGTGCGAAGGACTCGACATATCATTCAGAGGAATCCGCCACCTGAAACGCGAGGAAGTGAAGGCGACTCAATTGGGTATAAAGCATCAGCCAACATCTGCCCCGAGCAGTGTGGAGCTGATGAAAACATCAGCTCGGAGCTCACGCCGCACTCTCTGCGCTTTTATTTCGTTTATCTTGGATTTATCGCAGTCGGTGCACCCTGGGAGACGCATCTCTTTTCTGCGCGTAAAGTCAATGTGACTCAACAGCCAAACACTATACTGGAATTAACTGAAGCCCACGGATATTCTCGGTTAGTGCTGTAATCGGTCACATTTTTTTCTTTGTATGTGAGTGTGTGATTTAAATTTTTTAATGCCATTATTAATTCATGGTGCATTTTTAAGGATCCGGCATGCTTTCTGTACTTTTTTTTAGCATTTAACTAGCATAGTCTGTTATTTATTTTTATTTTAATCTCAATTATTAGTAAGGAATAATACCTATAATAAATCTTAATTGGCTACTTCGCACATTCACACATTTGTTTTTAATTTTAGAGCATCATAATTGGATTGCTTTAAGGTAATTTACTTAATTTTAGGGATGCTTGGAATTACTGCAGAGGCTACTGGATCCCAAAGGAATGACTTTTAGTGACATAATGTGCAACAGCAAGTCTCAGCATGTTTTTTTTCTCTTTTTTTTGCTCCCCCTCTCTCATTTTTCTGTTGCAAAGTTTCTCTTGTCATGCTTCACCCAAAGTTAAAGTTGCTGTTTCTCCTCCGCAGCGCACCTGTTACCTCCACGGAGCGCACGATCATGATCCCTCCGGGAGACTGCATGTATGCGGGCAGAAAGAGGAGGAAGCCCATCCAAAAACAGTTAAGGAGCTGCTCTTTAATGTTGTGCATTTGTTAAATCAGTGCCTGCTCAGGTTGCAAAATTTTCTGGTGCTTTTTTTTTTTGGTCCGCCTTAGCCCTGAGATTAGCCCCTCTCTCAGGATTATGATTAATATTGAGCATAAATGGTATTGACTGATACTTTTAATTAAAAACAGCACTAAACACAAGTTGCAATCATACCTAACTGTAGAGATGATAGCATTTTTTGTTGCTTATTATTAATAATCTGAACCTATTATAAAGTTAATTATAAGGCTCTTCCCACTATGTATAAGTTAAAGAAATGTAGCTAAAGTGAGGAGGAAATTTAGTTGGTTCGCCTCATTCTTGGTTCCTAAATGTCAGCTGTTGCAAGTTTTAGCCCGCAGACTATGTTTTTTTTTTTTTTTTGAAAGTTTGCATGTCTGTATGCAGCCGTAGGAGTCACAGTTTGCATTTGTTTTAAGTGGTTTTACATGAGAGGACACATTATTTTGGGACAAACTTGTCAGCTGATGTCATGAATATTGACTAGCAGGTTATATAAGTTTGTGAAGAGGGAAATGGTAATTTAACAAGGCTTGTGGCATTTATAAAGTTTTCATGTTTTGCTCTGCCTTCGCTGCTGATCTGAAAGGAAATCTTTGCCACATCAAACCGATACTGTGTGAGGCTCTTAATATAGTCTGTCGCCTTGCTGCTTGTGCCACTAAACTTTACCAGACTTTGAAGTTAAATGATCTTTTTTTAAATGTTAAAATGAAGGTTTTTATTTTTGTAACTTTTAGTTTAAACTTTAACTGAATGCTCTAATCAAACTTTGACATTTGCAGGTATTTCTTTGCACACTTTTCCAGTAGTAACAAGTGTAAAATATAATGACTTGCCGGGTCATCAGAATTAAACAAAGTAAAACCATTCATGCAAAAGTATTCGGCCTCGCTGGACATAAACAGAAACTCTCAGCTGTGGAAATTTGAGCTGGTCATAACATATGTGGATCACGTTAAGTTCAGCTGGTGAAGCTGTGGTGCACCATACTAAAATACACAAATAACTTTGTGCCTAAAGAGTGTTTAATGTTCTGCGGCAGTGGGACGGATCGTGCCGTCTGTCCGATACCTCTAATATTGGGAGTCACTAAGAAGAGCTGATTTTACATTTATGTAAAACTGCAGGATTCATGTCAGCCTGTAGAGATATTTTATAGGGACTGACATCTGATATGACAGAATGCCTCAATAATTTGCTTTGTCTTTTGTAGGGGGAAAAAACAACTTTTGCATGAAACTTGTCTTTAGGGAAAGCAGCACTCAGTGAGGTGCGCGGTGGATTTGGAAAGGCTGAGTTTAAAGAAAGACGGACTTGTGCACAGTGTTGTTTATTTGGTTGTGTGTTTCTGCTTGTGTTTGGAAGTTGCACTGGTTGCCACACACAAATCACACTTAGACAAATCAGAATCCTGCAGTTTTGTGTCATCATAATGAGGGAAAAAAATACTTATTGGGTATCTATTCAGAAATCTTTTCTAAAATATATAATTCAGACCAGTACTTTCTCAAAAAGTCATGTAATAATTATAATAATAATAAACAAAGTCCTGAATCTGGCTTTGCTTTACTTTTAACCCAGAAAATGAGTTAACATGAGAGCGTTTGGACATTTTTGTGGTTCGGACGTTAAATACTTCCTCTTACTTACACGGTTTACAATTTAGAGTATTTATATCAATGATTATTAATTTCATTAAAGTCCTTTTGCCGTGTTAACTTTATAGAAAGTTCTGTGTTATGTTATGTGAATCAGATTTAAACTAACAGTAGCAGAACACAACAAGTGAAGTTAGACGTGTTAATCCCTCTCTGTGTGCTGCTGTTGTTTTACTACTTGTTGCTCTGCCGCTCTGTGAAGTCCAGTATGTGAAAAGTTGCATGAGTAAGTTTGTGAAATAACTTTTATTTGAACATATGACTTGTGATTTTCACACGTCTATCTCCACACACATGCTGGATGATTCCCCCTGAGCCCTGTCTATCTCGCATCAGGAAGCCGTCGGCTGCCAGTGAGAAAACCAACCCGTCCAAGCGGCACCGGGACAGGCTGAATGCTGAACTGGACCGGCTGGCCAGCCTGCTGCCGTTCTCGCCGGATGTGATCTCTAAGCTGGACAAGCTGTCAGTGCTGCGCCTTGCAGTTTCCTACCTCCGCGTCAAGAGTTTCTTCCAAGGTAAAGGAGGTCAGAAAATAACTTTTGTTTGTGGGTATTTTGTTTATGTGCTCATGAATGTGTTTATGTGGCTTTGAGTTACTAGGAAGCTGCTGATTTAACTGATAAATAGCTTTGATATAGTGGCTGCATTAACCTCTGATATGAGGATATGACTGTTTAGTTTAGACTGTTGATTCTACAGAAATGTTTTGATAAGATTCTACATAAGTATCCAAACATATGATAATAGTCATATTGTTTGTAGTAGCAATAGTCCTGTAAGTAGTAAATAATCACATGGTTACAGTAGAGTGGAAAACTACATAATGTTTATGCTTGGAAATGGTCACTTTAAAGATATTCAATATCATTCACAAATATTGATCAGGAGCTGTAAAAACATTCGCCCACTAGCAGACTGTGTTGGTTCAATGCTTTTCCTCTGTGACTGGTGGTCAAACGCACTTAAGTAGCTGCTTATTTATTTTCTGTACAAAATTAATCTGTATTGCCTTTCTTTGCACTCTTTCTTTTAATGGTTTTGTAGAAACCTATGAACTTTTTCTGCCTGGCATTTTTAGGCTTGAATTGAGATAGAAGATAAGACTCTTCTGCATTATCTGCTCACATTGTTTTTTAGGAAACATTTCCAATTACAAGTTTCATTTAGCTGCTGACGGTGATTTACAGTTTAAAGATAGGTTGTAGATAGTAGGAACTGTTTGTGTTTTTGTCTGTTCATCCACTCCAAATCCTTATTATCCCTTTGTGTCTTTTAGTCACATACAGTTATACTGAGGTCTACTCTTGTTTTCCCACCCCTCCGCTGTTCGTTGACCGCCTCCCTCCGTCTCCCTGCGTTGCTCCACAATCCGCTTCAAATATTCATGCGCTGCCTCAGACGTATTTTGTTGCCGGTGGCCTTGGCAGCTGCCTTATCAACGCAGAGGCTACTGGCACAGCTGGATGTGACAGCTCTAGAAACAAGAGGTGCTTTTCTTATTAACGAAAAAAAAAAAGAATCCCTCCTTCTGCTTTGCAAGGAAAAACTCATGTGATAAAGGAGGATAAAAGGGAGAGCAGAGGAGAAGAGAGGCAGCGGAGAGGTCCTCTGAGGTTCACTGCTGTCCTAGTCCTGGGGGTTGAAAGAAAATTCTCATGTAAAGCTGTTTTCTTGGAGAAGTTGGCAGAGGGATTTGTAAGGGTCTGACTATCTGAGAGCTGTGCAGCCATGTCCTCTTCAAGCACATGTGGCTCTCCTCTTTCACCTTCTCCTCTCCTGATCCTTACAGTACTCTTAATCTCCATCATCCGCTGCCTTGGTTTGGCATGGCACCCAACAACTGGCATCCTGTTGGCTGCAGTCATGCAGCTTTTACACACACATACCCTGACTTATTTCAATGCTCATTTAGCTTAGCCAACACGCAAACTTGCAGTACAGGTGCTAATCGGACTTATTAAAGGTGCCGTTCCTGGAGAAGGGCTCACGCAGAGTTAAAGACGGCAACCGCTGCTTCAATGAGGAGCGATGCTGAGGATTGTCAGTGGCGAGCGAGGCCTGTGAAGGGAATGATTGGAAAATGGACAAGATTCAATTTTGTGTGGGAAGCTGCTAGAAGTGTTGAAAGGTGTGTAGAAGCTGTTGAAAGGGAGTGGTGATATTGCCTGTGTGTTGCCTGGCAGTGCCAATAGCTACCAAAGGCTTTGTGGACCAGTCTTATGGCTGGAAGTCGCAGCAATCTTTTTGAAAACAACGGTATAGGTGGCATTTATCTGGAATATTTTAGGACCATCTATTCTGCATTCATTCTCAAGCTTATTTGTTTGCTGCCTCTGCTAGATGCCTTGTTATCAGTGGCGGTAGTGACCAGCTTAGCTCTCTTTTGATGCTGCACTAATGAGATTAATTAGCGTGGAACATGAGGGATTTGGTTCTATATACATCTGGAATCTCTGCCCTCCCCCTCTCTTTTAGAAACTTGTTTCTCACAATCGCGTTTTCTCCTCTGATATTTAAGCATGGAGGGTGGCTGGAGTGTTTCCAGATCAATCTAAGATGAGCAACAAGTACACATCCACATCCTTCCTGTGGTTTAGAACAACAGTCATAATTGTCTGGTTTTTTTTTTTGAACAGTGAGTCATTGACAGAAAACATGTTATGAAACTTGCAGCTTTGGATTTCGTTTGCCTTCGTTTCATAGAGGAATAATGAAGGGTTTTTTTTAGATGCAGTTAAGCTTTTTGTCCACTGGGGGGACTATGTGAAGTTACTATTGAGTCATGACTGATGCAGTTTGTTGAGTGGATATAAGATTTGACTACAGTTTGGACTCAATCTTTTATTTTTAACAGTTTACGAAACATATATTTATTTACTTAACATAAAACAATTATAGACATCATGTATACAGTGAGTTAAAAGGTTTACAGCAGCAGTAGGAGCAGAAAATCATGAAGCAGGTGGTTTTGGAAGCTCCCCGAGATTCTGCCAGTTGTCTGTTGCGTGACTACACAAGGGTGGAGCTCACAAGCAGTGTGTACCTATGCACTTTATGCAAATAAACCCTTAGGCTGTGTGTGTCTCTGTGTGCAAATAAAAAGTAACATCAGACTGAGGTTCTCCTCACCAAATTTCCCTTGATCTTCATATTCCATGGGATCATGATGTGTTTACGGGCACGTATGACCTCGGAAGACTCCATGTGCTGTTTTACATGCTTCCCAAGCAGAAAAATAATCATAAATATTGTGCACTCTATTATTTTTATATCGACTTTTATTTAGTTTTTATCTATTCTGCTTGAAGGTTGCAAATAACCACTGGTCTAAAAGAAAACCCAAGTTTTCACATAGATGTATATTTGGATTTTTTATTGGAAATGGAAAGCCCCACTGAGTAAACATTTCTCTTTTATTATAGGCTGTATAAAATGTATGGAAGGCTTTTCAAAAGTTCCTTAGCACATAGCTGGAGACTGAAAGCGTAACTGTGAACATATCATTCACTGCTTAGTCTTAATTTTTTTAATAGTATTTCTGCTGCTACACAGAAATGCATATATTCACGTTTACATAAACCACGGCTCTAATAAAGTTTGCAGAGCCAGTGAAAATGGGCTGCAAGTCCAGAGGGGCAAACCTCTCCTTTAAAAAAAAAAAACAACAAAAAAATAACAAGAAGACAGAAACAAAAGTCATCAGTTTGTAGCCTACAGGCTGTGTGGAACTCTTTGTCCCATGTTTTTCATTGAAATTTTATTTTAGGTCACTAAAATTTTTCAACAGATACCCAGTCAGGCAGGTCTGTGTGTGTGTGTGTGTGTGTGTGTGTGTGTGTGTGTGTGTGTGTGTGTGTGTGTGTGTTGACAGTCAGCAGGCTGTAATTCCCTTCTCTTCCATGTTAGGTCTCTGCCCTCACTGTAATTGCTGAGCTTGTTAAATATTTACCCTTAGGATTAACTATCCCTCCTCGTTTGTCTTTCTGGCCCGATTGTCTGTATTTCTCCTCCGGTGTATATGTGTTTTTAGAGTCTGTTCTGTGTGATTGTGTTACGCTGCTTTTTTACCTCATTATTTGAAAGTAGACTATTCTTTGTTACTAAATTTTAATCAGGTCGCTACCATAGTTTTCAAGGGATTATGTAGTTTAAGGCAAGTCTTTAAGGGGAACTTTGCTTTTTAAATTGATTTAATTATCGCATAAACAGGGGGCTGTTTTTTTATTTCTGTGACCTGAAAGCAGTTCTAATATCTAATAATAATTAATAAATGAAGCAACTGGATGTCACACAGATTTATGCTCTTCAATCACCCTCCTCTTGTTTTCTTGTCTCCCTTATCCTTAGTCCCCCTTTGAGCTGATACAAATTGAAACTAACAACAGTAGAAGTTAACAGAGTTTGTGATTAGAATCAGATGGAAGTTTTAACGCTGAGAATCTGAAGGCCACATAATAAAGGACAGACCTTCCCATCGCCCTATAAATAAGGCTAATGTGTTGCACTGTTATCGTCTTTCTGTCAGCTGATGTAACTCTTACTAATGTGCTATACTCGCCCTTGGCACGACATGTTTGTCAAAAAATGTCAAGCATCAGTGTGCTCCTTCTGTGGGCCGTGTTCTGCTTGTATTGTGGTCACATCCTTGCAAGTTGGAGTGCAGCTTGTGGTTGGTTGTCTGTTGCAGCCACGTTCCCTCTCTTTGTCTGTCTCTGATAAAGCAAACACGAGCTCTCTGAGAAACTGTAAAGCGTCATTGTAAACTTTAAATCCCCGGAATAGTTGGAAAAGTTTCAGTTGGCTCTTTGCTGGAAAGACTACCATTGAAGAACCCCTGCTATTAGTTGGTGATGAAAAGTAGAAACCTGCTTTTCTTATGCAGAAAACACAGCTTTACAGAAACTCCAGCTACTATAGTAAAATGGTTTAAGTCTGTTTGTCGTGTTTTTCTGCTAAGCCATGGTGACTATTTTGACTCTGTCCTTCGATGAAATTCAACAGAAGCTAATCTGTCACCATCGAAGTTCTTGAACCTTGTGTCACTGCGATCGGATTCCCCATCACACCCCTGGAAAAAAGAAGCATTGGCACTGATCCTTATGTATTTTTCATTGCCCGTATCTATCCCCTTCTCTGTCCTCATCGTCCCTCCTGGAATCACATATAAAGAATGTATCCCTCATCTCTTCCAGCATACCAGTACTGACTCACTGCAGTTTGTTTTCATGGACCTTCATAGTCTTCTCTGCATGTTTTGGATTTTTTTGTTTTCCCTGCTTTTCATTTTATTCAGCCTCTGCTCCAAAGAGAACACACTGAAAGCGAAATTAAAGTTAATTTAGTTAGATTTAGTGTGTTTTTTCAGTCAAATAGTTTAAGTTTCAATGGTCTTAATTAACACCTCAAATTATTAAAATCCCCAGGTTAAAAACTCACGTAAACTCTCAATAATTTGCCTAATTTTGACTACAAATTACTCATTATATACGAGGAACTGATGTCACCCGAATAGGCAGAACTTTTATTTGATTTAGAACAATATTCATGACTAGCGTTTAGCTTTTGGCATCTGCATTTATCTGTTTTGCTCGACTGCTGTACTCCTCTACTAGAAATGAATGGTTAATTGAGCAGAAGCTGAGGCACATTATTTTTCTGTCTGTCGTCATTTCTCAGGGCCAAGTAATAACTCTGTCACCACTGTGAGTTGGGCTGAGAAAGTTTATGCCTTTTACCATGTCGAATATTCAGCTTAGGTTCACGTCTAAGTGTGTAATAGACCCACCGGTCCACTAGAAGATACCGTGTCAGTGTCACATTTTGCCTCGCCATGGCGTGAAAAAACGTTTTTCTCCGAGAAATTGCAAGGAAATTCAAAGTGGTAGACGGGCTCTTGTCCAGTCTTTTTTACTATGACCATGGATCACGTGAATTCTTCCCCAACTTTCAAATCAAAACCGAAACTATAACTAAAATCAACCCATTGATCTTTAGACCTGCTACCTGAGCCACGGTTCTAATGTAGGCCACGATATCTTTGGAGCACTAGTTGTACTCATGTAGTTTTCATAAAATTGTTAAGCGAGTTGCAAGTGGTCTTCATTAACTGCCTTGGAGCAAATAAACTAGGCAGCATAGTGTTATCAGAAGATGGCGGTATCCGCTACCATACTTAAGGCAGTAATAAAAAGAGTAGAACCCGGAAATGAAACCAGTTGTTTGCCAACTGTCAAAGATCCTCGGAGAAGAAGAGGAAACAAAACTTTGGCCATCTACGACAGAAAGGAGAGAAGTCCTCAGGAACTGTTTTCAATCACACAAGTTGTAACTATTTTTTAAAGTCAGCAGTTACGGGCCATGTTTCATGCTGTCCAGCGGCAATGACGATGAAAGAGGTGGAAACAGCTGATCAGTCATGAGTTAAATGTTTGCTACATCAGACCTTATTATAAAACTGTTTCCATCACCTGTTGCAAAGTCAAAACCACTTTATTACAAAATTATTGATCTTTACCAATGCGATAAGCCAAAATACTTTAAAAAATACATTTTGAAAACACAGCTAGTGACATGACATGCAGTAGTGCACTGGAGGGTTTATTATGCTGTTTGGTTGGGAATGATATATGTGTAACTAGTAAGTTTGGGGTCATTTAGAAATGTCCTTATTTTTGAAAGAAAAGCATTTTCTTTCAATGAAGATAACATTAAATCAATCAGAAATCCAGTCTAGACATTGTTAATGTGGTAAATGACTATTCTAGCTGGAAACAGCTGATTTTTAATGGAATATCTCCATAGGGGTACAGAGGAACATTTCCAGCAACCATCACTCCTGTGTTCTAATGCTACATTGTGTTAGCTAATGGTGTTGAAAGGCTCATTGATGATTAGAAAACCCTTGTGCAGTTATGTTAGCGCCTGAATGAAGGTGTGAGTTTTCATGGAAAACATGAAATGGTCTGGGTGACCCCAAACTTTTGAACGATAGTATATATCTAAAGTTGATATGCATCAGTTTAGATACACATACACAAACCAGTCAATACAGTGCAGAGCATTTTTCTTAAATTAGTGAAAATAAAAACCTGCAAATTGCTCTCTGTAAGACATCAACAACCTGAAAACCATTCGGATGACTTCAGTGCAGAACTGCTTCGCTTTGAGTAAATAATCCTGAAAACCATCAGCGTCTTGCAATATATCATAACAGCCCTAATGTTACCACCAAAACAAATCTCATGGCCAAATATAAATGCCCTTGGTGTAAATGTATCCACATCGCAGCGAGGTATATTTATAAATGTGTGAGTCTGGAAGTCCTCAATTAAAACCCCACCTTCACTCATAGCTGTCAGTCCACTCAAAGTGTTGACAGGTTGTGGGAACACACACACACACGCAGACACAAACAAATGTGATGAGAGGCTTCAGTACAAGTACACCAATCAATGCCAAGTTTGGTTATGTGACTTGCTGATCAACACGCTGCAAAACCGAACTCCAAACAGCCGTCGGCGCTTAGATCTTTGCTATACATCTGCGTTGCTAATTGGCAAAAGTGTGTGAGGCAGTTTCAATATGTGTGTTGTCTGAGTCTAACTGCTGGCTGAGCTATAATAAAAGAGGAAGAGAAACGCCGAAGAGCCCACAGACTCACGCCAACCATACACGATTCGTGACGTCAGCCAGCAGACAGGAGACGGTTTTGTAACTAACCCACCATCGTGAAATAGGGGAAGGATGGAATAAGAGAAAACAATCAGTCTAGATCCTTATTCGATCATCTACTAATTTAAAAGAATTTCACGGATGTAAGCCCCCTCTTCACCGCTATTTGGATTAATCTTTTTCATGTCAAGTCTGTATCTAATCAAGCCAGTGTAAGTGCAGACCATTTGATTTCCTAAAGAGGGAAGTGCTGTAGCGTGATAGCAGCTTCTGAAAGGATTCTTTGCTCAGGGGTGAAAATGTGTATCAGGTCACATTATAGACAGACTTTGTGTTTACTAAACTCTCAGTGACCCCCACACTTTTTCCTTCCCTAATACTCTGGAAGCCAAAGGCAGACAAGATGGTAGGGCAGAGGCCAAGACGTATCAGCAAGCCGCACGGATTACAAATGAAGTGAAAAGGTTTGGCAATAGAAAGGTCAAGATGTGGTCAATTTACTGTTGTTGTCTGAGTTTTATAAAGAAATGCCTTCGCTTTTGAAATGTCCAGTGAATCACAGACTGCAAGCCACAGCTGTACCCATTCTTAAATAATGCTTTTAAATAGTACTGACAGCTTGTTTGCTTTGTCTTTGACCTTTTAAGCCCACTGCAGTACACATCTATGGATGTTAGTGCTCTAGACTCATCACTCATCTTGTTCTTTCATTTCTCTTACATACTTATCTATTCTGTGCTACATTGGCCTGGTTCCGGCCTATGTCAGCCATCACAGTACATAGGTACACAAGATCCACTTCCTATGTATTTGTGTACAATATATATGTAGAGAGAAAACAGAGGTACGGCCCTTATTAGTTTATACTGAGTAAATCTGCAGATGTTCTTCCTATATCCTGATAGGCCACTTGTTTCAAACTGTGATGTTGAATACATTTTCTCTGTATTCTAAAGCTGAAAACAGTGAAATGCCAAAGAAAATTAGAAGGAAAGGTCAAATAAAGAGAAAATATATAATATTTTAATAATTTTTTGGCTAAAATAGATGTATAGCTCTGTAGTTGGTTGTATTTTATGTAAGTTGATCTGCCAGTTGATTCACCGTTTGGTGCAGATATTCACTGTCCAGAGAAGATCAATCTGACTGACTTTGATGATTCTGTCACATTTCATCTGACAACATCATCAAGGCAAAAAATTGAAATTTCCAATATTTTGATTTATGACCAGATATGTTTAAAGCAAGCAGAAAAGTATGAAGCTGAAAAAATAAACCCAATGGGGAATTACCAAAACCTGCATTGTTTTTTTTGAATGACCACTTGATTCAGACTCCAGAAGTGAGTCAATCCCCATGGATCTCCAAGTTAAAATGCCCAACTTTACTGCAGAAATAAACATGTTTAAAGCCTGGTACAAAAAAAGTTTTGGTTTCTATAGCTCATAATTACTGTCATGACAACTTTACAAAGGATGGATTTCTTAAAGAGCTCTTACAATTGTATTAAAGCTTAAATTTGATTATAATTACAGGTGTCGCTACAGTGAGGGACAAGGTACCGTTAAAGGACAGTCCATGACCCACCTCAGCTCCACTCATGTTCTACCTATTTGCTCATTCTTGTTTGTGGGAGTTAGGAGGAGTTAGGCACTGACAAGACAGTGACAACCAGAGCTTCTCTTCAGGAAACCTATGGGTGACCACACAGAGGGTTGATCCATCTTCATTAGTCTATTTAAGCCTATCCTTAGAAATCAGCCAACATTCCCATTAGATTCAGTTGTGCTTTTTGTTTAGGCTGAGTTGGTGAATTAGCATGGTGAACATGGTAAACATTATACCTGCTGAATGTCTGAATGTCAACATTATCATATTGAGCATAGTAACCTGCTAAATTTACCAATTATTTCAAAGCACAGCTGTCATAGTGCTGTTAGCATTGCCGTTGCGTCATAATCTTGTTTTCTAACCATTTCACAATAATCTGGCTCAACTGGTCCTTTCAAGGACCCTATTCAGGTCAGCGTGGGGTTCAAGTATCATATGCTCCCAGGTTGTATCTATGCACTAAGTGCTTGGCTGCACAGCTCATTAACCCATTTGTTACATCTGTCTAAACCTTTTATAAAGTTGAACACTCAAACCCTACGAAGGTCAAACCCTTTGACCTTTTCTTTCGCCCCTGTTGTTTGACCCAATTACAATGTTAGAGGGACTAGAAGGTAGGAATCACTGGGAATCAGTTCAACTTCTTGGGTAATTAGTACTAACTCGACAAACTGTGAATCAGTGTATGCATGTTGATTTCTGATTGTCTTAGCTGTGCAGGATGACTCTATATTTGATTCCTCCAGCACGCAACGCATCAAAGCCCAACAGATGCAAGGATGTCCGCCCATCAGCCCATCAGCCCATCATATCAGTTAAATGTCATATGTCGCATCAAGCCTGGAGACAAAGAGACTGGCCAGTGCTTTACTGGTGGTGGTGGCACGAAATCTCCAGTTCACCTCAAGCTGTTGCATTGCAAGACTTTCTATGAGTAAAACAAGAGTAAGAGATTATAAGGTGACGCTGAAAATTGCATGTTTTTCTGGACAAAAGCGTCCCTTCAGCTTTCATGACGCAGACTAACCAGAGCTGCAGCCAGCAGGTCAAGTTCTCACGATTTTTTTGACTGTTCAGTTGATCATTTGGGCTTCCCATCAGTTTTATCATCAACACACATCACTAAATCTTCATGAGATCTAGTGATGTGTATTGATTACAATTATCCAGGGAGATAATGGTTCACAGCGTCCCAATCTGTGTGTGCGTGCCTGCTGTTGAAGCAGAGAAAATTTGCTCTTATGCATGATTATCATCTTCAAATGAGGGTACAGATCCATCCCGTTACCCAATTTCTGTCTCCTCTTTTAACTCTCTCTCCTCTTTGCTTCTTTCTTCTTACGCTCTCACCACAACTCACATTTCTGTCTCTCTTTCTTCCTCCTTTCCCCTTCGTCCTCCCTATGGGGTTCTGCCCTTCTGTTTGTTTCACTGACCTCTGTGAAAGAAAGTCACCTCTCATCTCCATGTGCTTCACAAAGAGTGCGTGATCAGGCTAAATGCCAGTGCTCAGGCTTTTCTTCTTCCTCTTTCCTCCACATGCGATGTCTGTAATTCCGTGCTATGAGTTCTATATACAAAGGTAGATGTATGGCTGCTTAATACATTTCCAGTGTAAATGTTAATGTGTTCTCATTGTTATGATTAACCTAATGTCTGTGCTCAGGGTCTTATCATTCCTTTCCTTTATTTTGGCATGCAAAAACCCTGTTGGTTTTATGTGAGCAGGGTCTGACAGAAATAGGTTTATGGGTATTTTGAATGGCAGTATTTGTTTTTACTGTAAATTTAGTTTGTGCAAAAAGAGAAAATTGTTAAATTTGGCAATTTGATTCCCACCCAATAAAAATCTAGCAACAGAAATAACTTTACCCAATATCCATTGGTAGAAGATAGTTGGATCACCACTGTTTACTGTTAAATATAGTATATTTTCAAAATGTATATTCTCCTGTACCTCTTTTACAACCAGCAGTTCAAACCATTTTATAAAACAGCCCATGATCTTGCATTATCTTTGATTTGATTGATGACTAAATGGTTTCTACCACCTCCATGAGAACTGGTAGACGGTGAAGTGCTTTTTTCTCCAAAGGTTCAATTAATATAATTAAAATCACTATTAAAACCACACTAATAAAATTGTTGAGGCCATTTTTATCCCCACAAGTTGTAAAGAAAATTCCCACTGGAGCTGGTTGCATACATTTTTTAGTTTAAATGGTGTTACATTCCCTGTTCTGCAGCTAACATATAGCAATTACTCGCCCAGTGATTCCATATTAAATTGCACATTAGTTGCATGTCGGCTCACTCTCCCACCCTCTTGCATGTGTGTTTGCCCCCTCTGCACTTATCAGCAACACAATAGCTGTTAACTAGTGCGACAGCCCAGCCATGCTAATCCCTTGTATGTGTCGAGAACCATGAATGGAGAAGCCGCCGTATGCATTTAGCATCCTCACAGCTAACTCATTAGTTGCCTGAATCAAAGGCATGACACTGGCTTTGTCCCTGCCTGGCCTCTCGTGCCACAGACACTGAACTCGCTTGAGTGGAGTTGGACTCTGCCGGCTTGGGGGGCCCAGAGAGCCCTTCGGGATCACAAAAGGCCATAAGTGAATTATTCAAATCAGTGCCGAGGGGGGCCCCGTAAGACGCTAACTGTAACAGCCAGTGGCGGCCGTGCAGTTGTGGGAGGTGTGTTTTTGTGCAAGTGCGTGTGTGAAACTCGCAGGCAGTGTGTGTTTGCATTTTACATGGTGTGAAAACAGTTGTGCTCATAAATTTAAATACTCCTGATAGAATTCCTGAAATAGTTGCCATTTTTTGCAACGTATGGGTGTTCATGCACAGAACCTTTCTTTTATTTATTCAAATATGGTCAGATGAATCCATTTATTATCTTCAAACCGCGTGTGACCTTTTTAAATCATAATAATAACCAAAATACCTTTGAACATTGATGATGTGCACACAAGTTGACATATACAGGTTTAAATGGCTATAAAGGGAAGTTTGAATATACTATTCAATGTTGGATACTGAGCCATGCAGAGAGAAGAACACTGTCAAAGGACCTGTGAGAAAAGGTTGATAATCAGGAAAATTTTGATAAGACATGGTAAGGTAGACCAAGAAAGATTTCAACCGCAGCTGTCAGGAAAATTGGTTGAGATACAAAGATAAAACCACAAGCAACATCAGCTGAAGTACAAATACCTCTCTGCAAAAAGTAGTGTGGCTCTTTCAAGAAGCACAAAAAAGAGATACTTGAACAAAAATGGGCTACACGGTTGAGTTACAAGAAAATTTGCACCAACACCACAGAACAGCTCACTGAAAATGTGCCAAACAGCACCTAGACAAGCTTCTAAACTTGTGGAGTGCAGTACATTTGAGCGATGACACCAGAATGGAATTTTATGCTCACAACTATAAACAACACGGGCTATGAGAAAAAGTACAACATCCCTACTGTTAAGTCCATAGGTGGATCTCTGTTTTGGGGGCGTGTGAGCTACAGCCGCATGGGGAATTTAGGCAGAATTGATGGCAAAATAAATGCAGCATGTAATTAGAAAATACTGGAGGACAATTTGCATTCATCAGCCAGGAAGCTGCGCATGGGAAGCACTTGAACTTTCCAACATGACAATGATCCAAAACCACAACTCGACCCTTCAATGGCTGAAGTGAAAAACAGTGAAAGTTCTAGAGTAGCCATCGCAGTATCCAGACTTCAGTATCACTGAGCCACAAATCTCCAACGTGCAGTTCATGCAGGATGACCCAAGAATTTACGGGATATTGAAGGTCCCTGCCAAGAAGAATGAGCAGCTTTAGCACCTGAGAAAATAACAGACCTCATCTATAACTATCATTTTATAGGCTGCAAGCACTTATTGATGCTAAAGAGAGCAATACACAGTATTATGAACTGGAGGTGCAACAATTTATCGAATAATTGATCTGTTCTGAACTATTAAAGTCAACAATTTGTTAATTAGTTAATGAGTTTGAGTAATTCCTCTAAGAAAAAAATGAAAATTATCTGATTGCAGCTTCCTAAATGTGAATATTTTCTGCTTCTATGACAGTAAACTGAGTATTTTCAACAGTAAGAAACAGTAGTTGACATTTTTCACCATTTTCTGACATTTTAAGAACCAAATAAACTGTAATTAATATAATCCACAGACTAATTAGCAATGAAAATAATTGTCAGTTGCAGCCTTATTATGAATAAATAGTGTGCAAACTTTTGAATGGGAACCTCCTCAGTAATTTTCTTTGTTGCTATTTTTTGTTTAATAAATCTGCTATTCTGTGATGTTCTAATTGGTTTAATTTAAATCCCATAAAATATAGTAGAATTGTGTTTTGCTCTCATGTTTTCTTTAATGACTGGTGCACATCTTACAAAGTCTGCTTGGGTATATAAACTTACACACTGAACTGTAGGCAGCCAGGACTCTTGCAGAGGGAGCAGAAGCCTTTGTTGGCCCAACACTATTGTTGGAAGCTGCCGTGTGTAATTACTGTCATGGCTACCTCGCGGTGCGATGGTCTGCCTGAGCAAAGGGAAGCACACAGGGACGAGGAGGGAAGCAACGAGCCCACCAAAGCCCCAGGAGATTAAGCTGATAATTATATTATGGAAGCACTTTAAAGATGCAGTGGTGCTAAAAACGTGCTGACACATCCCAGCTGTTGTTTTACATAGTTTATAATACTATGGCATGCGATGCGAAATCTTACATGCTGAAGTCTGAAGGCAAGAATATTTGAAGTTTACTGGGCGTTCAAACTGCAGTTAATCTTCCGTTATTGAATGGTGATGTTACTGGCAAACATATTTCTTCCTACAAACATTTGTTCCGCTGTTGTGTGTGCTGTTTTTACAGGCACGTCACTGCAGAAGTGCTGAACTCCAACTACACCCCTTTTGAATTAGATTTGAAAATTTTACTTTGCCCATTTATATTCGTTCCCCCACCGAACAAACAAATAAAATTTGTTGATCTCCATGCAAACATGCAATATGGCTTACAGATTTAGCACAGCCTAAAGCCACATGTTGAAAGCCCATTTGATAACTAATTAAACCTCAGAGCAGTCTTTTCTTTTTTTAATTTGTTGTGGCATGCAGGCATTTCAACACAGAAACAGCTTCCTGAGTTTAGGAAAAAGTTTAATGACTATTTATTGTGGGATCACAGAATTTTAAGAAACCATTTTGCAACAATGCTGGAATGCCTACAAACCAAGAAGAACATTAAAGATTATAATAAAAAAAATCACAATGAACTGATCGATGACCTGACATAGATCCACAAAGAAATGTTGGTCATCATCCTGGCTCAAATAGCCACCAGCTTCCTCCCACTGAGCACCCAAGGCCTATTAGCTACAGCACAAGCAATTTAACATGGCCACCCGCATAAAAAGCTCACTGGTGTCAGTAATGCGATCTGTTGATGGCTAAACCGAGCGAATGGAGGCTATTCACAGTGGCTGATGAATGAACTCACTGACACTGCTGCTGTGTGAGGATATGGAGCAACATCTAAACCAAGAAAAAGAAGATAAAATAACAGCATGAAAACTAGACACAACTGAACTAACTTGGTCAACAAGAAGGCTGTAGTTTGTGTCACATTTGTTGCCCTGCATTGTTGTCTGACATAAATTTAACTGTCTGCTGGTCGGGGAAACAACCTCAGCTGAATGCATCATGATTGTGAACTCTTAAAACTGTCAGCTTGACCTCAAAGTGCTCCATAAATACCAGAAGGAATGAGTGATGGAATGAATGCAAAGGAAATGGAGCATGTGCCTCTGATAAGCAATATTACTGATAGCGATCATGTTGGATGTTTGAAGAGGGAGGCTCGCGTGGCACAGCTACCACATGTAGTACATGTCGTCAGTCTGTGTCTGTGTGCCGCCCGCCTGAGCGTACTGTACAGCGTTTGTTTTGTCTGTCACCTCCATTTATCTTAATTGAAGCATGCTTCAGTGTGCAGCAGCGGCCAGACCCGGTCCCTGCTGTTGTTCCCTAATGTAAATCGATATGTTTCCATGCGGTTGGAAAGATCACTAACCAAAGGTGGCATCTGACCCGATACAGCTCGATACGCTAACTACCGTCAGCCAGATGAGGTCCCCTTTCATCAGCATTTGATATGGGAAAACAGCAGCACGTAACTCGCCCGAGTAAAAATGGCTCCTTAGATCATGTCATATAAAGTTAGGCTTATTTGGAGAAGCTTTGGGGGGAAGTTCTGTTTTTTCAGACTCAGACTAGATTCAACGTACAAATTGAAATAGCACTAACGCAAAACATCTTCCTGTAAAAGGCATATATTACAGTGAGAAACGGCCTAGCACGGGCTAATTAAAGAGGGCAGCAGAATGTGATGCAAGAGTGTGTTTTAAAGGGTTTGTGTGTTTTTTTATTGGCTGGCAGGCCTTTGCTGCACTCTGCACACCCAGAGCAGACTGAACTCTGAGTGAACTCCCGCTCTCTGCCGAATTATGATCGAATGAGTGAGCCTGACAAAATATTTTTAGGATGGAGAGAGACGCAAGAAGAGGGTGAGGCAACGGGGAATGAGGGTAAAGACAATCCTTCCTTATCTCACACACACACATACACACACACACATGCGGTTGTACATTGCAGAGAGAGGCAAAGTGAGGCTGAACATCAGTGAGCAGCAGCAGGATCGCTTCTGACTTGACAGCGTCCAGGCGCATTTCTAAAGAGGAACAGCTCTGCAGGGGTAAATGTCTCACCCAGGCAGCCAGGTATCCAGTCAGTCAGGGAGATGAAAGTGTGTGTTTTAGGGGGGAGGAGAGTGTGTGTGTGTGTGAGAGAGAGAGACCGAGGGAGGCAGTTGCGTGACTTGTGCTTAGCTCAGCCCTCAAGCCCCCCGGGCGTTATTTGTTAGCCAGGAGAAAGGAAGGTATATCTTAAGTGTTCTACAGTAAACAGAGCAGCGACAGGACCCGAACGCTCACTGGGATTTATTTGGAATGTGCAGATTTGTGCGCATGGGCGTGCGTGTGTGTGTGCACTTAAAAAATCATGAGCAGGCCGAGGGATTTCACTCCTCATGCATCCATCCCCCACGATTAAGGTTTGTGACAGAACCTGCAGGGGATCATGATTTAATATAACCACACAGGTGCTTATTTACACACAAACGCACACACATTACACAATTTTTTTCTATTAGCTCAAGAAACTCAAACAAGTGCTTCCTTTATTTGTAAATAAATTGTAAATAAAACTAATTATTTCCCCAGAAAAGCTTGAAACCGGCACAGAAATCCCGATAAACATCATCAAGTCTGGTTGTGAGTCAGTCTCTCCACTTTCTTTGGGTTGTGTGTGTCTCTGGATCGCTGGCCACCACTGGAGGTTTTCACTAACATTACCAGCATCCCACTGGCCCAGTGGAGGGAGTTCATGGTAAAAACTCTCTGAGGCTTTCTGAGTGCCTTAAACTGTGGTTTCAACTCAAAAAAGGAAAGAAAAATGAGTAAAAGATGTAGTGATTGAATAATGAAGAAGGAAAGGAAGGGATGCTATTTTTAGTGATGACTTGAGATGAGTTGCCCGTTTATGATATTATCTGATTTTGGGCAATTGTGATAAAATCAGCCCATCACATGCCTTGGAAAGTTGGCAATGTAACTAGTCCACTGTGAAGGATTACAAATGCACTGGCTCATTGTTTAAAGTAAATATAGGAATCAAATGTCACCTAATTTGATTGAATGCAATAATAAATCTCTTGCTGCAGCCTTTATTGAATGTTACACACAAACACTTTAAAATGCTGTTAGTGTTAAAGCTCTAATGTAGGTTTTATTAGAATAGAATAGAATATCCTTTTTTAGTCCCACAAAGGGAAATTTGCTTTTTAGTGACAAGTTGTTGATTTCTTTAGTGTTTCATCTCCCCACTTTCCATCTCTTTAAATTACAATTAAACTGCTGACGACTTTAATCCTTGCAGATCTCATATCTTCGCAACTTTCTTTCTTCCTTCACTACAGTTGCTTTCAATGCTCACTGATCAGCCAACAGTTCAACTGAAATTGTCTTTTAATTTATACACTTGAGATGACACACATTTTCCTGCAGACTTTCACTTGAGCTGACATTTCTGACACATCAGTTTATCTCCCTCACATCCACTGACATTTCAGCTCCTTTCAGTGGTTAAAATTCATCTTTTGCACACATTTCCTTCACCTGATTCTTCAGCTTCTTACACTTAAACTTCACCTCCTGTCATCTCTTCTGTTTCGACTTCTTTCTGCATTTGCAATTCAGATGTCAGTTCAGCTCAAGCTTCAACCGTTTTAAATTTAATCATTTCAATTGCCAAATTTCATAAATAAGCATACATTTTCTGTAAATAGTTTATTCTTTAATGTTAAACTTGATGTTTATATGCTCCATATTGTGCCGTAATTTCATTATCCTTAACGACCATTTGGCCGAGCTGTTTTCTGTCGCGGTGGCTCCTTTGTGTTTGTGACCTTATTAGAAACGGAGCCACAGGCAACGAGCCTCTGGACCTTTCAGGGACCAGCACAGCGCTGATCTAATGACTTATTCATCAGGCACGATGGCGCGACCTCTTATAGATGGTACATGACAGAGAGCAAAGGGATCAAGTCAGATCATCATATCAGGTGCATGAGCTCCATCACAGCTCGTGCAGCAGGAGAAGTGAATTCTGCGTTCAGCACAATGATGGATATTATGGTGTCAAATTCAAATTTAAAGTCATCGGAGCAGCAAATATTTTCAGCAACGGAGCAAAATGCAGAGAAAGACACAAAGTGACAAAGAGGTGGTGAAGAGAAGTGTCAGATTCTGTTTCTGTCTCAGAGGATCGTGTTTAAATTGGCATGTTGCAGAGAGAACGCTGTTAAACTGAATTTAAACAGCTGCCGGCTTCACCCACAGCAAAACACACACAGCCTCCCGCGCACATGTACAAACACACTGCCACCCTCCCCTGCTCTAAGTTTGCGTGCGGAGCTGGGAAATTCTCCATGCTAATGTGCCAGGGTTTGTTTTCATCATCAAATTGCAAATGTTTTAAATATGCATCACATGCACACACACTCGCACATTTACTCACATTTATCCGGTCAGAGCACTGACAGTCTAATCCTTGTTTTCATACAGTGTCATCTGTCAAATATAGAGCTGGAAGTGGCTTCCACCCATGTTTATTTTTCATACACCACTCCCATAATTATTCAATCATATTTGATTTCTAACAGAGAATTTCTTGAACTATAACGGAGCTCAGTGCTTACTCTGGAACTGTCTACAAATTAACACATGCAAAGTGGGATAACAATTAGTCTGAGTACAGGAGGATTAATGCGGCAACTGAGTGATGTGTTTTGTAGATTAACTGTGAAAACCAGGACACTTCACTTTTCAGGATATTTTAATTTCCAGCTGTTTTGAAATATATTCACATGTTATATACTTTGGAAATAGTGGCAAAATAGTGTCACAGTGTTAATCTGGCACAGTTAAAAAATATCATAACTTGCATTTGCTTCACCAAAATGAAAACTCACAGGGCAAAATAAGTGTTTTTCGCAGTGTTATTTGACAAATTAAATGTGATGAAATTGTCATTCACAAGTCTAACCCAGTTTCTTGCTGTCAAAAGTTAGCCTGGCCCAGCAAAAATTCTGACACCGAAAAGATGTTGATATGACAGCCAGCACCGACGCTGAAAGCTCGGGTAAATATAGCACCAGAATCAAAGCTGAGTCACATCCACTCGTCGTCCATAGCTGCCACCTGCGTCATTTTGTGAAACCAGGACTTCAATATCCATCTGATACAAGTTCAGACAAGCTTTTACATGCATTTTTTTACTGATTTGTACCATCATGTTGGAAAAACTTTGCTTAGGATGATGTTGAACTTTGCTACCTTTTGCACATTGTTGCCTGTCAAATGTTTGCTGAGAGGCCTTATTATATTTTTCAGGGAAAAAGCAGCAAATCTTGGCTTAAAGATACAGACAACCCAGTTTAGGATAAAGGAGTGTGAAATACTTGTTTGCCTATAGGGTTAAGAGCAGAGTCAACGCAGGGTTATCACTTTTGAAAGTGGAGGAGCCGTCATTTTAATTTTTTCCATGTCTTTTTCCATTACACACTACGAAATTACCCTGTTTTACCTTAAAAACAAGGACTTTTTCTTATTTTCTCTCCCCTGAAAACCACATGCTTATTACGGCAAATGTTCTTGACATTCTTTTGGTCAATAAAATAAATGCTGTAAAAGCAGTTTGGGCAAAAGAAAATAAACTTCATTTTCAACGGAGGAAAAAAGGAGGTAATCATAATTCAATTTCCGTCTCTTGTAGAGGGAGTGATAACAAAAAGCATCTTATTTAAACTGGAATTGTAGCAAAGATTCGTCCAAGTCCTACCATGAGTAATATGAGGTAAACAACAGATCACTGGAGACTCCTTCCTTGTGACTCATGAGCAACAAGTTCTCAGAAAGACGAGAGAGAGAGAGGGAGAGAGGATCAGTCTTTGGGGAGGAGGGGGGGACCATAATAACATCATTGTGGCTGTTTGAAGTCGCATCAGGCCTATTTCCCACATACAGTAAGTACAGGCTGTCTGCATGACTACTGGCCTCTCGCCACTCAAAGGCCACATTCATGGAGGCGCTGCCGCCCTCACAGAGGGCAATTGGATCCACCAGATACCCTTCCCTTCTCACGCAATGTTGTGTAAACCCGGGGAAAATGACCTCAATATGTCCTAAACGAGTTAAGGATGAAGATGCCGCGCCCGCTCACATGTCTCAGGCATGATAATGTGGTGATCATTTTATAAATACCCACTCTTTCTCTCTTACTGAGCCACAAATACCGATTGTTTTGTGTCTGTCAGTGTTTCTCCCTTGAGCTAATGCTGCCATTGGATCCAGCAGATCACCCCTTACCATCTGTTCATATTTGGAATACTCTCTAATGTTGGCTTAAAGAAAAGAGTTATCAGTAGCTTAGGGAGCTAACTAGAAAAACTGATGTTGCACACTCGACACTGCAGTCTTTTTTTGATGATTTTGAAATGATAATGATGATCCTGCAGTGGATCATTAAACAGTAATGACACAGATTGCTCTACTTTTTTCTTTATGAGTTGTTGGTTTGCTACATCTGTTTGTTTTGAACAGAATCACGTTGAAAAGTGATTCTAAACCTATATTATGGTAAAATAATTCAAATAGTCAAAAAGTTCACAGAAATTTACATTTCTGTCCTTCACATTAACCCGATATATTTCAGCCTTTGTTTATCAACAGGTTTGAATAATATAACAGCAATAGATATATAGTTTTTCTTAAAATTTCTGTTGCATACACAGTAAAAAATGATCGTAAATGTTATGGTGAAAAAACCATGATGGTAAAAATACGTAAACTCTAAAACAGTTGATGCTGTTTATATAACACTGAATCACCATAAATAAGTTAATTAGAAGAAAACTGTATTTTTTGTTACATTTTTTCTCTTAAAATATACATGTATATATGTGTATGTATATAACATTAGTACTGTAATTTTTACATGTATTTCTCGACAAGAATACAATTTTTCACAGTTAAATGTATGTATTGTTGTGCTTACAATAAAAACATGCCATAATATTTATAACATGGTGATTTTTGTATTCATTTTGTGTAAAAAAAAAATACAATTTGTACCTGTCAAATTGATGTACTTTTGTGTTAATAACAGACAAATGGTTTTATGATAGCTATAAATGTTTTTTTTTTTTTTTAAAAATACACATATTAAATGTTAAATATAATAGATCACACAAATTTTATTTTATGTGGATTTGAAGAAGTGTTGGTAGGCCCACCGTATACTGGAATACCAATAAACACCCCACTACAGCAAACTTTGCAGGACAAAGAGTGAAATTTCTTCTTCAACAGTGGCATTGCATGTAAATTTTCAAGTAAAACAAAAATTTTTTAAAAGGTTAAAACTTTTTTTACAGTAAAATCAACAGCAGCAATACATTTCTTTACTGTAAATGAAGAAAATGTTTTACCATAATTTTACGGTAGTGTCCTAGAAACCACAGCTGCTGGAATTTTACTGTAAAAATAACACTTATTTGTAACAGTCTATGAAAGCTAATTTTTTCTTGATTTATCATTTACTGTGTCATATATTCTGAATGTCAAGACAGCTGCGTTTTGTTTCTGTGTGTGCATGTTCACATGTGTACGTCTCTTTGTTTTACTGTTGCTGAGCTTGTTAATCTCCAGTTTAATCCTTCCTCTCTTGTGGTGCCACCACACCTTGGGCTAGAGGCCTGGACAGCCTCAGCCTGGCTGCCTACCGGTGTTTTCGTCCTGCCTCCAACTCTCCCTTTCACTCACTCCCTTGACATTGTTTTTAACTCGGTATCTCAGGCTTCAGACTGTGTTTTTGCTGACCATCACTCACCCGACTTCTGCGCTTCTTCTCACTTTCCCATGATCGTGAATTAGACATGACATAAAATAACCTGACATTTCAGCTACTGAGCAGGGAAACCCTTGCAATGAGGTCACTGTGTCACGCCATGCTAACACCAGGGAGGATTTTAACACAGTGCAGAGTTTTAGGGAGGTCAATGGGGGTTGCAAACAGAAGGTAGAGAAACTGTCTTGCATAATTCATTGTGCCATCACACCACCAATCCTCCATTCATCCGTCCATCCAGCATGGACTAGCATTTTTATTAAATTCATGTAGAAAACTGTCAGGCTTGACCAAATTGGTAGGGCCGTATGATTGCTGATGGGGCTGCTGTGGTAGCCAGTGAACTATGATTCAGATTTTACAGAATAGTGATCCAGCTCTTTATCTCTTTATCTACTAATCAGTCAAGTATCCTAACATTTGATGCACAGCTCTCTATGGTGATATTTCTGCTGTTTATACAGCTGTTTTGAAGATTAATTTCTCCTCTAGCTTTGAAGTAATCCCCCTCAGACATGACTGAGTAGCTGTGAAATTGCATTAAAATCTAGAATCCTAAACTTTTAAACTCCTGTTACATGTATTGACCTGCATAGACACATAATAATGTCCCATTTTGTAGCAGGATAAAGGCTACTGCAGTTTTAAAATGCTGTCACTCCGTGGAAATTAGCAAAAGCAGCTACAGCAGAAGATTACTGAGATTACAGCCTGTCTGTACAGCTAATAGATTTTCTTGTAACGCCTCCCATGTTTTTAGTCAGCAGCTGGATGGATAGCAGAGACAAAACACCTGCCAAAAGCCTTCAGGCCTGAGCCTTCTCTCTTGGCAAGCCTCCGCTCCCTCCTACTTCAAGTCCTTCTCCTTCTCATGCAACTTCTCCTGGCCAAATTCTCTGTCAATTTCCAGGCCATATTGAGGCTGTTTTGTGGCCTCCACTCCCTTGCTGGTGATGTCATGACAAAAAAACACAAACTGAGATTTGATGAGCTGGAAAATCTCATTCCAGCTTGTAAAGAATTATTGTCCACTCTGTGTAGAGTAAGTGTCAAAATGTCAACTTTGATTATACAGCCGGAGTGCAGGTAATAATATTTGAATTCAACAAGGTTTGTGTGTGTTCATGCATGTCCATGCATTTAAACAGTTTGGGAATATGTACATATGCAACAAATGGACATTGTTTCAGACAAAGCTAAAATTTTTTACCCAATCCTAGCTTAGTAAGGCGAGGCAGGGCTGGCAGATTTTGGATTCTGAATTCTGAAGTGGCGTGCATGGGGCTATGGTAAGAGTAGTTCCTTTATATAATGTAGTTTGGATGTTCTTTGGCTTCTTTTTTACCCCGTCTGAAACCAAAAATACAAGAGCTCTAAGGGATGGATTAAATAGTGTGTTTGTCTGCTCTTATGTAAGCTGCAAACTACTAACTCATAGTAAAGTAACCCAAATTTACTTGTGTGGTGGGGATATTTTTACAGTACTTGGTAGGGTGACAACTTACATTTTTAAAAACAGGCGTTTGTGACTGACACATTGACTGTGTGATATTTGACCACTATGTGTCCTGGATGCAAATACACTATATAGGAGTGTTGACTAATGTTAGCAGATCTGTCCTGCTCTGTCGGATTTGTGGGATTTTAAACTTCAAGAGCCACAGCCAAACTCATTATCTCAGTTAGCATTACTTTTGCCAAACACGCTTGTTTGTCCTCTTTTGTAACATTACAGGCCATCTGCATAGTTCTATCCACATAGATCCCTTTATATGGTTTTTGCTATAAAACTAGTCAGCTTGAAACAATAAAAAGTCAGCAAGAGGAGGCTTTTTCAACCAACTACTGAAACTAACATTAGCTGGCTAGGTCAATTAGCAGAAGAAAAATAGATTAAAAGTCTACCACAGCCCAATGAAGAAATGATCCATGCGTGTACAAGGACAATTTAGATCATTTCTGTTGTTTGTCTGAACCAGAGGAAAACAAAGCTGAGCAGCGGAACAATGAAATGCATCTGAATTTACACGGGGAAAAAAATTAGATAGATTTGTATATAGGTTTTTTGTTTTATATACACTACCATTCAAAAGTTTGGGGTCACCCAGACAGCTTCATGTTTTCCATGAAAACTCACACTTTTGTTCATGTGCTAACATAATCGCACAAGAGTTTTCTAATCATCAATTAGTCTTTCAACACCATTAGCTAACACAATGCAGCATTAGAACACAGGAGTGATGGTTGCTGGAAATGTTCCTCTGTACCTCTATGGAGATATTCCATTAAAAATCAGCCGTTTCCAGCTAGAATAGTCATTTACCACATGAACAATGTCTAGACTGGATTTCTGGTTCATTTAATACTATCTTCATTGAAAAAAAAATGCTTTTTGTTAAAAAATAAGGACATTTCTAAGTTTTTTTGTTTTATTTGTTTTTCCCTGTCTAAATTCTGCAACCTTTAATGGATTAAACAGAAAAATTTAAGTTCCAACAAATTATTTTTGGTTCTTTGTGTGTGCATCTTCTCAACATTCCTGTCATTTCATATTGGCATCAGGTCTCAGACGCATCCGTCACGCTGTATATAAGAGATGTCCAACAAACCAGACCTTTGTAAGAATTTGAACGCGTTTTACAAGGCCATGTGCAATGTGAATGATTCCTTTGTTTCTCTGTCCTCCTAAGCCCATTCAAAATCACAGGCACTCACTTTCTCTCTGCCCACTGTTTCTTCCTCTTGCTCCCTGTCATCCCCAGTTACTGTATATTCCTCCTTGGGCTATCCTGGTTGTACAAAGGTGATGAGAGGATAGAGAGGTGTTAGGAGAGGCAACGAGACAGAGAGAAGAGGACAGGGACAGAGAGTCAAACATGGATTTGTCCTGATCACAACAATGTGAGGCTCTGTTTTCTAGACGCTGGAAGAATGGCCATCACTATGCTACACACACACTAACAAATCTAACACACATAGAAAGACAATCCGATACTGAGGAGTTGCCCTATCTTCCCTACAATGATCTGTGCATACATTAGAGTAGAATTATCTCTCACCTGCTCTAACAGCTGGCATGACTGATTCAAATGAGGTTTATGAGGTAAAGATGAAAAAAGTGCATCCTAAATACACACAAGCCACATCAAGACAGTTTTCAATGAATCCCCTGAAGTGGAATGTTGCCAGAACAAGCGTATCACTGCTATGATAAATCCACCCGTTTTGCACACATAAAAACATAAAAACCGTGACACATTTCCATGTGCGTTCTAAAGAAAGTATAAAATTGTTGACACTCGGAGGTTTAATGGGAAAATCGGCTTTAACTGGTGTTACACTTCCACGCTGCAGCCACAGGTTGCATTTGTGTTGCCAGCAGCGGAGGAATGCTTTGAGCACAGCGAGCCAAAAATAGACATGCTGACCCTTTAAAAGCGGAGTCTGTAACATGTTGTGGCTGCTGGGAGAGAGACGCACACTGTCTCTTTAAGACAGGGGTTTGTGTAGCGTAGAGTAGTATTGCTGTGGTGGAGTTTGTGTGTGCCATATACGCTCTCTGTGTGTGTGTGTGTGTGTGTGTGTGTGTGTGTGTGTGTGTGTGTGTGTGTGTGTGTGTGTGTGTGTGTGTGTGTGTGTGTGTGTGTGTGTGTGTGTGTGTGTGTGTGTGTGTGTGTGCGCGCATGTAAAGCTGACTGAGCAGGCGAGGGGTTGCGTGACTACTGCAGACGAGGCTGTGACCTCAGAAAAGTGGTTATGAAAACGATCTGTCGAAGCGAGCGGAGAGAGAGAGTGGGAGAGAATGAATGAGGGAGACCAACCCTGCAGAAATGAGTTCATTTGCGTTCTATAGTATCACTGAATGGCACCGGAGGGCTGCTGCACACACACATATTCCTTAAGGTATTCAACGCATATGCACAAACACCAACCGTAGCACACGTGCAGTAAACACACTGTGTGGTAAGAGCTACTGTAGGAGCAGCTCTCTGCTGTGCTTACAGCAGTTTAACATGACAGGACAGCACTAAAGGCCAGTTTACTCAGGGGAGCAGATCGCGTGCGTACAAAGACGCGATACAAAAAGCAAAGGGATTAAAAAAAAACAGAGACAGGAAGGGAATATTTTTGTCACTGAGGGTAAAAACAGGAGGGAGATGGGGAGAGAAAGTCAGGTATCATATTCCTCCTGTGGCAGTGGCATGCTCTGAATATCCAGGAGAGATTCCTGAGGCCGACCACATGGAAACAATCAGAGACAGACAGAAGACAGGAGGGATAGAATGTACTGTTCAATTACACACTGCTAAATTTGCATACATTCTTCTTAGCATGTGCTTAATGCAGGAATAAATAAACTTTATTGTGCCACTTTTTCACATTTTTATATAAATCAACCCACTTATATGAACATATTTCCCCCCAACAACAGAGTGACATAATGCGCTTTAGATTTCCGGTGTGGTAAAATAATTAGAGGAACATCAGGTTCATTTCCATAATGCGACTGTGGTGAGACCAGTGACTGTTTTTGCTCATTCCTCGGCGAGCAGGAGGGCGGTAGACCTGCACTGTGTAATCAAAGAAAGATGTAAGAGCTCAATTTTCTTTGTCACAGCAGACACATGCGGATTTTGCAAACCGAGCTTTAACCAAAAGCAAGTGAATGTAAATGTGGCCGAGAACATCTGTCACCGCAACAAAGTTTTAGCAGTTTAAAACAAAAATAATCAAAACATGGGCGTAATTTCTGGGAATTAACTTTTTTTTTGTTGAATAGAACTGTGAATGTGGTATACAGCAACGGGTAAATATTACTAAAAGTATACACAGAGTTAGCAGAAGATGAAAGTGGGATGAAAGAAGGAGGCAAGGAAGAAGTAGGAGAGAGGGGGAAACGTATCGGTGTTTGGTGCAGATTGCGTGTGAACAGTAATGCTAGCCTTGAAAGAGCACAGTGGAGCACATTGTATCCATGCATGAGTCGCTCAACAGGGACAGCAGCATGACGGAGGGACGGAGGGAGGGAGGGAGGGCATACCAGGACAAGGGGCTAAGACAGAGATGGAGGGTGAATGAGCCTGTGTCATGACAATTGTGATCTTTATTATGAGCAAGGTTTCCAAGTCTCACGCTTTTGCCGTGAGATACACACTTTTAAGCTCGGTCCCACACTCACCATACAGGTCTTACAGCAAGGAAAGGGTAATTACGTAAACAAAACCAGACTGTGTAAAGACATTAGGTAACTTGCAGGTCATTTTATTTTACAACTTCAGTGTTTTGTTGAGGGTAAAGTAGAAGCAAGTGGAATATCACACAAACGTAAAGTATTAACCAATTGACACCTGAATTTATTTACAGTTAAATAAAAAAACATTTTTTTTGTGTGTTTTTGCTTTCCAGCTGATGCTAAAATAAGTGGAGATTGTTAATTTATCTATTACACATAGAACAGATCTATAACAATAATAACAAATATATAATAATTAGGTCCCACTCTGACCGGTCCTATGAGAAACCAGTACTTGCAAAAGGTTTGTGTTGAATATGCACAAACCAGCATTGGGGGAATGGATGTGTTATCTCGGCTGCAGTCTGAATGAAAGCTGTATGTTGTGCATTCGGGACAACAGGCGTCAAGGGGTTAATTTTGCAGAAAATGTGCCTGTTTCAACATAAAAGTCCTTTTTTTCCTGTTTAACTCTTGATCTAAACAACCCAACTTGATGGTACCTGCTAAGTTTCATTCATAAATAAAAACATAAATGATTAGAATCTCACTCCAACCAGCCTTTAAGAACTGGAAACCTTGTTTATGAAGCAGCAGGGCTCTATAATGAGGTGAGAATAGGTGAAAACTAGCTTGGTAACTTGTTACATCATGGGCTGCTATCTTTGCAAATAAAAACAGCTCACTACTTAAAAGTACCTACTATTACTGCATAATAATAGTCATGACAACAATGATTTTACTGCTGCGCTGCAGTTTAAGGTAGCAATTAAAATGCATTGGAAAGGAACGACGTGACTCTCAGGCAGTGGCAGAAATGAATGCCTTCTTACACTATGGTTTGTTTCAAAGGACACTAAAGTTTGAGGGGCTCATAGATGGTGGAGAAGTGCATTCCAAAGGTGGGGGCTCAGGGGGTTGAAGGCCTGTGTACATGGTATGTGGATTAGTCAAAGGGTCAAAAAGTCATCTGATATGGAGTTAAAAAGATGCATTTTCATAAATAGTGTACAATATGTGTCAGGAGAAGAGTTATGTGTTGTTTCTGGTCTCACTTGGATACTAAGGTGACTGTTTCTGGTTCAGGATTTAAGAGCCTCAGCCTCATCACTAATAATGACTTTATTTAAAAGTAGAATTATCATAGAAGTGTATGCATGTGAAGTCTTGAATTTTGTTATCATTTCTAGGTGCATATGATGAGTACATCTACAGTATTTTAATTATAATGCTGAGGTTTCCACTAGAAGATTTAAGAGACCACACAAGGTCTCAAGAAGAATCGTCAACTCTGCTCTGAAACTGTACACACAATCACTGTAAAGTTCTACAACCAGTGTTTATTTTCTCTCCAAAATATTCATAGCTTTGTACATTTTCCAGACGAAAGAAGAATTGTGTGTGTGCGTTCGTATGTGTGTGTGATATGGTTTCCCTGCTGGTGCGGCACGACTGTTTCGCCCTCCTCTTCAGGGTCAATATTTACAGTTCATCCTCTTCTGCAAAATCACTCTGTCACAGCGCCTTACCATCGCTACCCTCCCTCCCCTCTCCCCCCCCCCGCTGCTTGTCACATTTACTGTACGTCTCAATGGCTGAGCGTGATCAAGGCCAATTATGGCTTGTTTTGAGCGTGCGGGGCATCCTGTGGAAGCAATACATTACTGGCAACTCGCTCGTGCCAATCCATGCCTTCCTCCATATGTGTTTCCTCTCCTCCATCTCTCATCTCCCCGTCCCTCGTGCTAGTACTACATGTAGTAATTCATTCTTCACACAGCTGTTGCATCCACTTGGAATGTGGGTAAATGTGATTTTAATGGTGTGTCGTTCGCAGTGTATATCGAGGCATTCCTCTCTTGTCCTGGGGCATAATCGAGGATGTTCAATTGCCCACTTAAGCTTTGCCAAAAGGGGATTCTTTTGTTCTGTGTTTTGCACGGCATTAAATGGATTTGGTGACCAGACCTGATATAGTTGCACCTTTTCTAGATTTATTTCTTGGATGTTGTTGAAAAATACACGTTGTAGTCACACGAGAGAAATTTGGGTCCAAAATAAGGTATTATATTATGAGACTTTTGATCCTTCCGATGAGTCTCTAAGAATTTTTATGAAGTCATATGGTGTAAATATGACTTAATATCTCAATCTGAGGTTCCAAAACTTCACCTCACAACCCTGTCACATTTAATAACGAATCCTGTCACGGATGCATTCAGATGTTTCCATTTGAATTTAAGCCCTAGTTTTTAAGTTTTAAAATATGTATAAATTTCAACTTTCAAGCTGTATGATTTCTAAAGTAATCAAGGATACAGGACAAAAAGAAGGAAAGGCGTCAGGCTGCTTGTTTATCGCCAAAATGATTCATGCTCGCCTTGTATTTGTGTGATGAAGATCTATCATTGTTACAAAGGATGGACCTTTACAAGTCAGTGAAGAGGTTGAGAAGAGAAACCTGCTTTTCTATTGTATGTCCGTTTCGTTAGGAGGATGTAGGCAGGAGGTGTCGACACATACCAACACAATGGTATGGTTTCCCTCTGCTTCTCCACAGGATGCCGTCTGCTTATGCACACATGTGCAATGCACACACACACACACACACACACACACACACACACACACACACACACACACACACACTTACTCATACTGCTTTCATTTCATTTACAACTGCTGACTCTTCTCTTGTAAAAACGACTCACCTTTAGTCAGATCACCTGCTGTATCGGTTCTCAAATTTCTCATCAAATGCAGCTTATAAAGACGGGACAGGATATGGAAAACAAGTGGAGGAATCTTAGGTTTTTATAGTGTCTTCTCACCTCTTTTTTTGTCCACGCTTGCATTCCATCATCTGTAGAAAATGTTCATGTGAGCAGCGGTCTTCATCCTCCCTGTAGTTAATAGAAATTTTTCATATGGTCCTCATTCAGCCGTCTTTATATTTTACACAATAAAAATTTATTACAGGTCAGAAAGGTGACTAAGCTCTATATCAACCATTATTAGTTGTGTTTTCCTCCTAATGCATACATAAATCAGGCAGAGCCTCACATCTGATTTCTTCAACTTATTTTATTATGACCACACTTGCCAAATTTAAGACGTAATACCTATAAAACTTGAACTGAATAATAACACTTGCTTCTTAACATTAGCATAATCAAATGATGAAAACACATTTTCGCTATAAACAGCTCTTTGCCCCAGGTTTTCCACATACCGCCCTCATACAACTGGACTTCTAAAAGCAGTCTGTATCTAAATGAGCTGTATTTTTACATCTTATTGGTCATTTATATACCTCAATTAATCAATTTTGGGGATTTAGACATGTTTAAAGTTGATTTTCAACAAAAAGTGCATTTTTGCTTCTGTCTGAAATATCATTGAGTGTGGGTGCATATGGGTGTGCAATAAAAACAAGAAGAACCTTTTGCAGTGGCTTCCTGCCACTCTAATGTGGTAGTGATTACATGAAAATTACAAAGCATACAGAACCTCAAAGAAGCAGTCACATGTTTCTTATCAGCCATTAAGTACACGCTTCGGTTTAGTTCGCTTGCCTCCCGTGATCAGGGATCATCACCTCATCATCAAGATTGGTCCCATTTAATTTAGTCGTTTTCTGTTCCCCTTGACATTCAGTTGAACTTGCTCCTCTTCTCATCAATGACTGTCAAAGACATTGCGTGTCGCTGCTCCAGTGTTAAGTCTATTTATGTCACCTTATGTCAGGAAAAACTCAGTGGCATGTTGCTGAGCTAATAATGTCCGACCACTTTCCCTGTGAGCTACGTAAGTGCTCCTTTGGGAATGGGAGAGAGAGAGCAGGTAGAGAGAGATGGAGGAGAGTGGAGGGAGAGAGAGAGAGCAGAGCAGCAGTGTATAAAAATGACCTCTCTCCCATTGCGTGCCACGGTTTGTTTTCAGTACTGGCCACATGTTTGAACATTGCATAACTTCTCAGATGCGGTTTGTAAATCATGAAGTATTTCGGGGTGTAGAAGTGAGTGTGAGTGTGCATTTGTGTGCTCTGACAGACACCTTAACACTATTCATCATCATGTCATGAGATAACCCTTTTATTTAAAAAAAAAAAGCACGGAGTTCTCAGAAATGCACATCACACCATTAAAAATGACTGATTACTGACTGGTTGATGTAGGGAAAAGTAATTTTCCAGCCGCCAGTTAATCTCCTTTCTCTGCTCGTGTTCCTTCCACAGCTGGCTGGTTGTCTCGCACTGTCCTGACTGTGGGAGCTGTGGCCCAATTAAAGGCTAATTAAAGGGCCAGTTCGTGAAAACAGGGAAGTCTTTGTAGTGCTGTTTGCACAGGTGGTGAGCATCACATGTTGTAATGGTGTCAGGTTTACCATCAAGGCTGCGCACATGGACACGCATTTATGTTTATGCACACTTGTACATACTAAAATGGGGCAGAATGCATGCTTTCAATAGCATCCCTTCTTTTTCCTTAATCATATTAACCTCCAGGCAGTGGTACTGGACTATTTAACAAATCAGTCAAACCAATGAACCAATGAGATCCACAATATCACAGCTGCCTACGTAGTAAACCTGCCTCAAGATTCCATCACTGAATCTTTTACTGCGTTGTTCGACAGATAAAGAGGCACGTCTACCATGCCGTTTCTCCAGATGATGGCTTTTTTTGTCATGTTGAATTATATTATTTATTGAGAGTACTGAGATGTGGCATTATGTTTCCCAGAGTGGTGGCATCGGTTGGTCCAACTGACCCTTCCCAAAATAAAATTCACAACGGCAGTGTTTCAGACTCGACAGAAGAAATATGTTGACATTTAAAGACTTGTCTCCAGAACAGCTGCCATGTTTGTCAAAATTTACAACCTGAAGGAAAGCCCAATGATGGTCTGGCAAGTGGTGAATATACAGTATATAATCGAGTATAGGACAGACAGTACTGTCACTTGTCTACTGTGCAGAGCATTTGAAATATTATGTCCAGACTTGCCAAACCACAATGAGCAAAGCTAAATGTGTGAGCTAACTTTGCAGCTGCCCTGTAGGTCCTCGATGCAAGTTGTAAAAATGGATCTAGCAGAGTTTTGTTCTCCTCCAGTGGAAAGGTCTTTTTGCAGTACAGGTCACCTTGATGCCAAAATAGACTCTTCCTCTTGCCACTATAGCCGCACAGGAGTATTTGGACCAAAACCGGACCCTTAGCCGGGACTGCGATTTCAACGCCTTCCAATTTGAAATCCAATTTCACGGATAAATATTTCACCATTCAAAGCACGAAACGGCCGCTGTTTATCAGCACTCTGTTCAAAATGAAAAGCGTCTCACTGAAAATAGTTTAGAGGTGGAGAACCGACCATTTCTCAGCAATGACATGTTTTGGAGTAGTCTATCATAATAGGCTGCACTCTCAAACACACAACCACCACCACAACACACTCTCACACACACAGAGGAACAGTTCAGACTGGTTTTTCTTGTCAGTGCTCTGATCTATTGTGGACTGACCACCCACACTGCAACCAGAACTTCCTCGGCATGTGAGATTCATCAGCCAGACCTGCTCTTTAAAGTCTAAACCGCATTTGTCTCTAGGTGTTCGGGCCACGACGAAATCACAAGCATATTGAGGATTCTTTGCGACGGCAGGTATTGCTCTCCAATTTACATGAGATAAGTATCATTCTGTGTTTCCAGGAGTGCTGCCGAGAGCGTAACAGGGAATGTGCATTTCCACTGACACACACAGCATGGAGAGAGAGCAGGGTTGAGGTTAACCAGACGAGGGCTGTTACAGAGATAAGAGGTCTCATTTGGTCACGGAAGCACCAGCTATGGATTTAATGGGAATGACAGGTGAATAAATGGTTGAAATCCATTAACCCTCCCACGACACCAGCTTAAGCCTCGCACCTAACTGTTACACTAGCCTCTGTTACGATGAGCTGTTGTCTTCTGTGTGTGTGTGTGTGTGTGTACAGTATATGTGCGAAGGCGTGGTTTAGCTCGGGGAGTCCCACCCTGCTGCACGCGATGCCTGGGAATCCGTGCCGGTTGAGGATTTACTGAACACGCTTTAGGGAATCCCAGCTCTTTCCCTCCCACAGCGGCACACACACACCTCCAGGATACGGAGCTGACATAGTTAACAGTGATCAGGTAGAGTCAGTCGCAGAGATGGCGCCATATACACTCCGCTTGGATACAAATCACTGACATGCTGCACACATGCACACACACACACTCCTCAGATGCCTTGAGGATGTGGAGGTGTCATTCCTGACACTGATCAGATGAGATCGCACACACACTCACATACACACACTTTCACACATCTGCACTATCTGGACCTGGAACTGGCAATCAGAAGCAACATTCTTCCTCCTTTTATGTTCTTTCCTCCCTTGTCAAAGTGCCGTTTTTTTTATCATACTGTGTTTCATAGGAACACTGAAGCTGATTGCGCTGTGGGATTATGTGCCAGATTAAAGATTCACTCTCAGTCAGATGTGATTTAAGTAACTCAAAAAGGAAACAACAAAAGAAGCCCAGAGCGCAACATTTTGTGTTCCAGTTGGCGTTTTATCAATCAGCTTGTTTGGCTTTGACCCAAAAAAATGTGAGTTTGACGTACATAATTTAACTGTAGCAGTGTTTCCATCTAACTGTCCGCCTCTTTTAAGTCAATGTTTGACACAGGATGGAAACTATGAGGTAGACACGAACCTTTAATTAATCAACTTCCAGAAAAACATAATTAAAAAAATCAGAATTTTGGACATATTCCCTGTTATACAGAGACCATCATCAATTTTTTTTCTTTATATTGTGTGTCTGTCTTACTTCTAGTTGAGTTGTTCGGCTTGACGAAGGCAGGATATGAGCATGTATTGTTGTATTTGTATTTGACTTTTTAAATTGTCAAATTCAGCCATTCTGTGTAATATTTTCCTTTCAAATAGCACAAACAAGGTGGTGCGGTTCCTATCCTAATCTTCCCTTGCTGTGCTGCCCTCCCTCCTGCCTCAGCGATTCCCCGCTGTTGATCGAAGGTGAATTTCTCTATTGTGGCATAATGACACTAAATGTTTGGACAGGGAGAAGCTGTGACCGCCGAGCAAAGGGGAAGAGGGGAGCGAGGCAGGAAAGCAGAGGTGATGTCAGCCGCTGACTTTCACATCGGGGAAGTGTTGAAATGAGGGAGGGGTTGCAATATCCTCTCCGTTTGCTGGTGGTTTTTTCCTCATAAACACAAGTACCTAGAAAACACTTTCATGCAGCAGTTAAATACGTTTTAGGAGGGGTTTTTTCACACCTACAAGCAACCTTGTACCACTAAAGCTTACATATTTAGCTTAAAATTCCTAATACTTTTACTTTTAAACATGCAGCATTGACTCAAAGCTTCTCTAGATCAGACTGTTGCTGTGGAATGATGTTCATCCTCTTGTTGGTAGCTACATAATAAATCAAAAGTAGGTAATTTGGTGAGTGTTGTGTACAGTTGTCTTTGAAAGGATAACTGCACAATTAAGGTCAGGGCTATCTATCATATGCTAACCATCTGGATGAACATGGGCCAGACTGGACTGGGTTTAATACAAACCCTGGGTCTGCTTCACTAAGACCCACTAAGTATCACAATGAAACTTGAAGCATGTTTGAGACACATCTGGAGCTTTCTCTCACTCTCCTCCTCAGTACAATGGAGCCACAAAGGATTTCTCCTTCCTTCTAACACACACTTTTTCATGTTTTATTGTCCGGTGGGAAAAAAAACTTTGAATCTCATTCTCTGTTCTTTTTATGACAGTTCCCACCCTGGATTCTCTTTATCTTTTCCTCTCTTTCTGCCATTTTTTTTATCTTACAAAGGAATTCCATTCTTTCTTTTTTCCTCCCACCTCTCCTTTGTCAGTCAGTATCATTGGAGTCGATGCTTGAATTGCAACATCAGATTCAACCAACCTTAAGTTCAGATTCAAGTGCTCTTGCATAAACAAGTTCATGATGAGGATTAGCCCACACCCAGGCAATTTGACAAATCATTATCTTATTTTCTCTGTGCAGAAACCATCAAGAAGTTTTGCTTCATCATTCTGACACTATTATTCTCTGATCTTTCAGTAAATTGTACTCTCACAGGGAACAGTGTCATTTCATTTAACTAATTCCTTTCTTACAGCGATTATAAAAGTGAACTTTCCACTTATTTAAAGCCTCCATCATTATGTTCACAACCCTGAAAGCAGATCTGGGCTCAGATCATATAGTCTGGTCTGAACAGCGGATTTTAAAGTGCACAGTAGAGTATAAAATCTGCTCTGAAACTAGATGTGTCGGTGCTTGAATGGACAGATTATAGGAGGCTATTTAAAGATGAGAGGCCACAGTGGAAACTGACTGAATGACAAGACCACACACTGCTATGGGAAGAGAATGGTGGAGAGTTATCTGTGTGTGTGTGTGTGTGTGTGTGTGTGTGTGTGTGTGTGTGTGTGAGACAGAGATCTCTTGTATGTCTAGTCCTGTGCCTGTTTGTGCGAATGCAAGCATGCATGTTTGTGATTTCTCACTGATAATTTCAGGCAGGATGCAGAAACTTCTGTTATCTCCAGCTTTATTTCTCGAGAGAGCGATATCATCTGCCTTATTTAAACATCCCTACTGTGAAGGCATTAGGAAGCCATCCATCTAAAGTTACTCACCAGGTGTCCTCTTGGCTCAGACTAACCACTGTGGACAGACACAAAGGTGTTTTGCCGGTTCTAAATGGCTTTGCGGCGGTGGTAATAATCACTGGTGTCAGTGAGGAAATGGATCGGCTGACCACAGAGCTAAAATGTAGACTGGGGTGGTAGGTTTGAGGATGTCTCGTGACCCTTTGAATCTGTTGCATTTAACCCATTCCTACTAATTTCCTATGAAAGGCCTTATGTCTGGAAACAGCTCTGTTATTTTCCGCATTCATCCTACTGGGGTTCAGATATTTTGGGTCCTTTTCACTCTGAACCTCTTCTCTTCTCTTCTCTTCTCTTCTCTTCTCTTCTCTTCTCTTCTCTTCTCTTCTCTTCTCTTCTCTTCTCTTCTCTTCTCTTCTCTTCTCTTCTCTTCTCTTCCACAATGGAAAAACCTGTCACAGTAATTAATAATTAGAACCTGTGGCGGCTGATATAAAAGCAGCAAGGCGGAGGTGGGAGGGGGGGGTTGCCCTTCTCTCTTTTCTCTGCGCCGTCCCTTTTGACATATAAAGCGTGTAAACTTGGCAGGGCCAAATTTGTTGATTGCGGGCTACTGATGTGACCCATCTGGGGTTGAAACATTGCATTAGGTCTTCGCACGCTATTCCTCGCCACTCCCTCAGCTCTGCAGCTCCCCCCACCCCCCTCCTCTGTCACATGAGAAACAGTTGCAGCACTGTTTTTGGGTGAGGAGGATGTGGGTATTTGGTGTGTTTATTTTGTGTGTGTGTGTGTGTGTGTGTGTGTGTGTGTGTGTGTGTGTGTGTGTGTGTGTGTGTGTGTGTGTGTGTGTGTGTGTGTGTGTGTGTGTGTGTGTGTGTGTGTGTGCAGACAGGCCCCCAAACAGATGGCGGTTCAAACCCAGCAGCAGTTGAAGTATCTTTGAGCAAGACACCATGTCTATAAATGGTTGAAATGCAATGTTTGCATTGTGTGTTTGGTGCTAGAGTTTCTGTGTGTTTTTAAGTGTTACTGGACCAGGATCTAAATGATATGTGACGGTTTCTCCACAGTACAGTGACAGTGATTTATATCACCAGACAGTAAAATCTGCACTAGGAATAAAAATCACACTTCCTTTATACCATGTTAAAATCAATTCAAACTATGTCAGTGTTTTGAGAAATCCTTTATTGTCTGTTAAGCTGACAGTTGTGGAAAGTCATAACAACCTTTACAACCGGATTGACGAGTAAACAGAACAGAAAAGGAGGCACAGTCTGGAGAGGAAAGATCTTCTGCCTCGCGTGAGTTGCTCGCAGTGACACCAGTGTTTTGAGCCGCTATTACTTTTCCAAATCGGAGATGCTGCTCTTATTCTGACATCCTGAAGCTATTGCACAGGAATTTCTGTGGTCCTGCTCATAAATCAGATTTCAGCTGAAAAGTCAAGCAGAAAATATTGTAGGACTGGCCTCCAGTGCGACATACAGTAAAGTACAGCACAGCTTCAGTTGAACAGCTTTAGAAACATATGTTCTTCACTTCTACCTTGTTTGAGGTGTCTTGTTGCGTTTTCTAAGTTGTGCTTATGTAATAAAAATGTCCGATTAGTCCTTGCATCTCTTTAATTCTTTAATATAGGTAAAGATTTCTTGCAGCAAAAACTGAGAATTATGACAAGCGATTTTTAAGGCTTCAAGCTGAGCTGACTATTTACAATACGATTAAACCAGGCCATGAAGTGAAGTTGACTTTGGAGCTCTCGATGGACAAATCAGCTACTTTTGTAACCGCAATACTTATGCAGGTTTGAAGAGTATTTTTTCTTCTAAATGCTGCCATCTCACATCTCACCCAGCACAGCAGTTAGACTTGATTAGACGATTTCTGTGAGGAAATTGGGCTGCAGCGCCAGAGATGAGAAAAACAGAGAAGTTTTCCACTTTTTTTGGGTGCGCAGATCAAACATCTCCACCAATAAATGAAGTAAATAAATCCTAATTCTGCTTGGACACAGGATCAGAAAATATCAGCGCTAGTAGATGAGAGTGAAGTAGAAGCGCTGAGAGATACTTTATACTTTATACTTCCAAAATTCTATCATACCAGTCTTGATTGGTCTTGAAGGGTTTTTAAGCAGTTTATCACATCAACAAGACATTAAATAGGATCTTTCAGCCCTCAGAGCCGCAGACAAGCGTATGCAGTCACCCTTCAAATTAAGCGACAACATGAAAAAAGCCAGAAGTGGAGTCACAGATAGGCGGCTATGGGCGCTGGTCCAGCGGTGTTGCCCACAGGTCGCAGCTGTAGGGCGCCACCAAAGAGCCGAAGTGGAAGTTTATGTGCTGCTGAACCTAAGTGGTGGTTTACGGGCGCAGGGTGTAATGTGAGGTTCATTAGTGTGGAGGCGATAATTGTAAGGGTAGTTTGAGAAGCGTGCCGCGCATTAGATAACTGATGTTCACCATACAGCATGTAGAAGAACTTCTCTTTGAATTTTCAACCTTTATGAACCTTGACCGATGGAATTCTCTGGCTTAAGCAGATTTCAAAACGTCAAACTTAAAGAAGCCACTCCAGGACTCAAACCATCTTAAAGGGTTTGACAGATGCATGTCTGTATGATCACTAAACAAATATCAGATGCACGTGATCTCATGTTGCGTTTCATGCAGCTGCTGTCTTTATAAGTACCATAAATCTCAACAAATCAAATTATATTTTTACTGGATCATACCTACTAGTTACATAAATCAAATTAGCCTACGATATTTACTCTGAAACTTTTTCCACATTTATCCATTCCCACAGCATTACAGCGCTGCTCTTCACCATCTGCAGATTTCTAGATAGTATGGAAACATAAAGGCGCAATTTGGCAACGAAATAAATCTTTAGCTTGGTTCTATCCTGGCTGAAATTTGGATTCCATCTGAGATTTGTCATGCAATCGTCCTGCTGTAAGCAATCATTGAAAAAGAAGGACATAAATATGATCATCCTTAGTCTCGGTGAAGATTCTTACCTTTCTGTATCGTCTAAATGCATTTTTTGACATTTAACAAGAACTATTATTCTAAATAACTACTATATTATGCATGGAATCAGCCAAGATATTGGTGGCCAGCTCCAGTTTTCTGTTAAAAATGACTTGGACAGTAGATTTAAAGTAGTGCAACATATGGTACAGGGTTTGAGTCTGAGTGTGTCATTCAGGGACATGGAGGCTTTTGGGTCACTGGACAGAGACACTCGATTTTGTCTGCTGACCCTGCTGCGCCCTACTGTACTCTGCCTAGCCGTCCGAAACAATCCCTCTTTTACCCCGATTCAAACGCACGCACACAAACACACGTGCTCGCCACAGCTTCCCACTTTGCTTCCATGAGTCTCATTTTAAGGGACAAGGAGATTTGACCACATGGAGATGAGATCATTACCAGGCTGAAGCACACATACACACAAACAACTGCTGTGTCATTGGCACACACACAAACAGAGCACCAAAAACGAGCTCTGACCTATGAAACTCAATAGATCACACACACAGAAACATTTTTGTTTTACTGGATTTGGATGTAGACGAAGACTAGAATCATCTTCTTACCCCTTTACTTAGCCCTGCTCCAACAACGTAGCTCTGCTGCATAACTGAATATACCTCAATTTTCACATATCTTTAACTCTCGGACCGAGCAGCTCAAAATCACAAGGGGTTTCTTTTAATGATGTCTTTAACTTTCCAAGCTTTTTCAGCTCATCAGAACTGTAAACAATGATTATATGACGACAGAACATCTGTTCTGACCACAACTGGTTTCCACACAGGAAGTGGAATGGAAAGTTGAGACTTGGTTTTCATGGTAAATTACACATCTAAAGGCCTCATAGCTACAAATATTAGCTATTTTTGATTAACCCTCTGAACCCCAAATTGCACCAGAGGGTTTGAAAATTTGATGACACCATTTATCAGAGCTAAAATTTTTAAAACCAAGTTGAATTTTCAACTTTCCAACAGTCTTCGAACTAATGATGTTTATGTGCGGTTATGTCTCGAAAATAAACCAAGGCTAAGCTTACAATAATTGTGATATGTCATCAAAATCACTTAATTCTCCTTGTTCTGTTTAAAAATTCACCAAAACTAAACCGTTTGCACCAGATGCTGTAAAAAGAACCTAAATATTCTCTCCCTGAAGCCATTAGTGACTAAGCTATGACTAAGTCATGTGTGACTATTCCTTTGAACTGCAGTCTGTGTTTACACGGAGCAGATAGGAAACACATTAGAGAGATTGAGTGCAAAATAAAACATACATGACTAATAAAAAATAAATACAGCATGAATCAAAAACAGTATACAGAGCGACAAGTTGTTAGCAAGTCATTGGAAGACACATTCAGCACGGTGAAACATCGTTCTAGAGTCGATGTGCAGAGTGGCGTGAAAAACACCTAGTTAGCAGACTTTAAAAAATTCAAGTAGTAAAATATCTATAGAATCTTTTTTGCCATATTGTTAAAACACGTGGAGACTTGCTATGCTGTACACATTGATTCCAGGTTCTTCAGTTTTTTTGGAAAATAATCAAAGAAATCCAACTTTAGTTGTTTTTTTTGTGTGTGTGATTTATGGGGTTCTAACTTTGTTATACTGCACACAAGACATTTTTGAGTTCTTTCTACTTCTAGCCATGGTTGAGCTGTTCCCAAAGAGGTATAGAACTTCATGTTTTAGTGAAAAATGAGCCCACATTGAGGAAAAAAATGTGACAGGAGCAAAAAACATAGACTCAGAGTGTTAAAGACTAGCTCCAGTGATTTAGTTTTGTACTCCCATGAAGTTAGGGCACCCCCAAAGAAAAAAGGTGACATTTAGACCAGCAGATGCCAATAAATCCCATTAAATTAGCCACTAATATGAGTCAAGCCTCCCATTAATGCAGCTAATGGCAGTAAATCAAATCTAGACTTCTGATTTGTAAAAACAGGCTTTGTTTGTAAGTCCACTCTGAGATAACCCTGATCACATCGCTGTCTCACCATGAGGGCTTTTTCCTCAAACTTGACTGAGATCCTTCAGAGCCACAGAAGACATAGAAATATTTCCACCGGCTAGTAAACTGACTAAAGACTAGAACAGGTGGAGTGTACTGCACCTATTCAGCTCAACACAAGTAGAACTTCCCTCCATACAGGACCTTCAGTATTCCCTCTAGCGGGAGCATGGCTGAGTGTGCTACAGTTGGCAGATTTGCATGTGTAGTGAGAAAAATAGTCTTCCTATTCAGAGCGACAGCCTGTTTAGAGAGGGCAGACGAGTCAGTGTTTGTTTACACTCTGGAAATCTCTTCAGTTGGTCAGGAATTAAACATAACACACACATACACTCGTAGCATCACGCTAACACCAGATGCCAGGAAGTGGAGTGGCGACTGAGTGGCATCTGCAGCAAAGTCCCACCATGCGTGACTCTCTCCTGACTTTGCCTCTTTTAGCAAGCTTGCGTGATCCCACCATCATTCCCCATCAAGCCCTCCGCCCCCCTATATCCTTCAGTCACACACACATGCATGTACACAAGCATACATATCGCCTGCTGGGCGATGGCACAGGGGGTGTATGTCCTCCCTCCCTGTGCCAAATGAAGTGATCGTAGCAAACACTGTTAGCGTAAACAGGCTTGGATTAGAGGGTAGTGGTGACATGCAAGGGGCACAGATGGGAGAATGTGAAGTGGACAGTCACGATATGTCCGGACATGACAGAGGCCATATTGCTGCTTTGTCACCTGTCCTCCCAGTACTCACACCTAGAGTGAAGGACAAAGTTTTTGGAACACCGATACCATTGTTATTGAACTGATGCTGCTGGGACCTGATGCTTTGCTCTAATACCTTAAATCTGTAACATTTTGCTGCATGGGAGCCCTCCAAGATACAGAATTACATGCATTTAGTGTTGTCATGGTTGAAAAGCTTCAGAAACACCAAAAAAAAAAATCTCAAAACTTGATTAATACCCATCCTTATGGGAAAGTTAACATAGATTTGAGATAAAGTTTTATTCATCACTTATAAAATATTGCAGATGGATGACGATTTTTAATGAATGTTGCCATTAATTGGACATTTTGCCTCCTTTTAAATCTTGCACTCCATAATGATTTTGCCAGCACTACTGAGATGAAAGCTTGTTTTTCTGACATATTATTAACACACAAAATATTAACATGCACTGTTTTGCTGTGCCTGTGGTGTGACTCTTCATTTTCACAAACTTTTTGCCTTTTTCCCCAAATTTTTACCTCTAATCACTAACATGTCCATTTTGCAATCAGCCTCATTCTAGATTTGAGGTTTTGATGCCTCAGGGATCCGATGTGTCCCTGCCGCTCCAGCTAAATAGGTGCTAAGAGAAAGATAATCAGATTACTGTTGGGTTAGAGTGTTGCTTAATGAATTAGCTCCTTCAGAGGCCAAATCGCTGTGTGATATTATTGACGAGAGGCGCAGGCTGAGAGTCACTCGGTTTATGTGGAGCTGACAGGTAAAATCAAATCAAACACTGCAGAAATGTCTGTTCTACACCTCTCATTCAGATGCATGTTGAGCACTGAAAACACACCATCTCTTTCTAGTAATGAGGTTAATTGCTTGGATTGAAGAGCTATGGTGGTGGAAAATGAAGTGAACTGTGCCTGTGTGTTGAAAGAGACCAATAAATACTGCATCCTGCTATTGCTCTAGATTACCTGGGTCACAGATTGGTACTGCTCACACACACACTCACATACGTGCACAGCAGATATAGAACACCTCAGGTAGTGTCTGTTTGACTGACAGGTTAATGGCTTTCATGCATAAAGCATGATCAGCATCATGGCTATCACTTGATCCCCCTCAACCTTGGACACATTAACCACCTCACACCCATTTAATTACACATTGGTGGGCCTTTCTGTGCCAGTATGTGCAGTGTGTGTGCTGTAAGGAGCGCACTGTATGCACTTATACAGAAGGTTTATGCATTTTTTGCTTACTGTTGAAAGATTTTCTAAGCTTATTGATCTTAAAACTAAAGGATGAAGAACGTTTTCCCACTCTTCAGCTTAATGAACCATTTAAAACGCTGTTAGACGAGCTCGAAATGAAGCAAAACCGAGGTCTGGAAAAGCTTTGGAGATCTGTGGTGGATGGTAATGTTGTGCTTTTCTGTAAGATATTGTAAAAGTACATCTATCCTGCTCTTTTTCAACCCTTGTTTCATAGCTGTGGCAACTGTACCGTCTCCTTAACTCACTTTACTCATTAGTGCATTAAATGAGCCACTTTTTACTTTATTCTTAACTCAATCTCTCCCCCCCTTGAAAATGTTGCTTGAGTTAACCTTCCACAAATCAACACAACTTGTTGTAAAGCTGTGAAGCGTTCTTTCCACCCTGTGTCAGTGGTTAGCATTTGTTTAGCATTGCGTGCTACAGCAGCATTAGTGTAGTTTTCTTCCCATATGGATTCAGCCTGAGGGACCATCTGCCCATTATTATTTGCCTCAATGGGCCGAAACGGCACCATAATCCTTTTTAACAGATTACCCTCTTGTTATGGAGAGGCTGTATGGATGAAAAAAAAAGAATATTCTAATGGGATCACTGATGAAATCAATGTTTTGTAAAAGGTGTGGTTCTTTTCCTGAAAACCTGTTCTGCTTACGGTGAACACGGAACAAAGCGAGGATTGCTTTTGACTGGCCAACCAGGAGCAGAATGCGAGAGGGATAATATAAGGCTTGTTGTGGTTCTGTCTCCCCCCTGTCATTGTGAATAATAAGAGTGATGCTTGTTGGCACGCAATGCAAGGAAACACCATTTCGCTAAAGTGGAGTTGCATGTGATGCTGAAAACTGTAACCCCTGCTTTCCTCTCTGCCTTTCTCTTGCCCTCCTCCCCTCTCATGCAGGAATTCAGTGAGACGAAAATACAGGGGTAGAAAACTAATAATTATTCCGTGAGTTGTTTGACTTGTCTCAAGTATTTCCTTTTTCAGTAAGAATAAGCAGGAAAGTCAAAAGCACTGGTACTCCTTGTACTGAAAAACTCAGTTGCAGCAGTAAATAGTGCAGCACGACGAGGGAGCTTTATAATAAACACTTGATGCTGGTTTATTCTGTACATCGTGAGCTGAAGGTCTTGTGCTCTTGAGTGTATAAGTTTGAGATTTTAATGCAGTGAATTTAATGAACTTTATCGTTCTTTAGAACAAAGTGTTCCTCTTCACCCCTCTCCCTGTTGCATTTTCATATTTAATTAATTGAAAACCTTAAATTCACCTTTTATAGCACATCTGTCTGCAAGCTTCCTGCTGTTTATAAAGCCTGAGAGGTTTTCATTACAAATTTATCCCTAATTAAACTCAAAATTTTGGCTTTACAGCATCCAGCAAATGTTAACATGAACTTTACAGTTTGCTTCGTACGGCAACTTCAAGCTCTCGAATCTCAGACTGCTTGTGAAAAAAGAGATTGTGTGAGTGCAAAAATAGAAGGCCTGTGCTTTATTGTGGCCAGGTGGGGTTCCTGAATGCAACTTTTATTAACCACAAGCTCCTTGAGAGAGCAACAAGCCACAGCCATCCTCATCAAAACAGGAATCCAAGGAAAAGCTATTTATAGAGCAACCATGCAAACACGTACATGCATGCCAGAGCTGATGTCTCTAGCAGCAGATCTGAGATGTGGATGTTGCACTTCTCTGTATGCCCGCCCTGAACATTGCATTGTGTGAGAAGTTCATCAGTTCTCACTGTTTATTACAGTTGGCTAACTGGAAAAAGATCACTTACTGTACACCAACAATTTAAAAAGAAGTGGAGTAGAAAGTGTGTCTGGACACGGAGGTGCTGCAGAAAGTAAATCTATTATGTCACTGCTTGAATGGGTGTATCAGAGGAAGTTTGACATAAACATAGAAGAAAAGGAGACAAGTTGTAATGGCTATATAATAGACCAAACAATGGACTTTCCCTTCCACTCCCCTCCCACAAAATATGCTTTCATTACATGCGTTTATTTCTGTACATGCATTGTGTACACACGTGTTGCCATGGAGCCTCCAGGCAGCGTTGTGTTGCTGGAATATATGTGACTCATGAGGGAGTGCGTATCCTGAGCTCAACCCGGCTGAGTAGACGGAGGGCCAGGGTCGACGCTGGGCTGGTGGAACATGTCACATCCCCGGCAACGGCAGGAAAACTGGAGCTTCTTGTTGTCTCCAATTAGAAGATACACTGTTGCATTCATTTGGGTACAGTCAAATAAAAAGCTTTCCTGCATAACTGGCTCATCTCACGCAACACATGCCTGAATGCAGCCCGTGTGTGTGTGTGTGTGTGTGTGAGCGGAGAGCACGTCACATTCGTGCACGTTCTCCTTGGGCCTCCGTCCATTTGCATTCTGTTAGTTTTTCTAATTGTCTGTATAAATATTGCACCACATTGGGCTTGTGTTGTGGTTAATTTTCCCAGGGCTTGACAAGCCAAATTTAGGAGTGTTTAGACAGCCTTTTAGCTGGCTCGGCTTGTGTGTCGCTCTTTCACTGGATTCATCAGAAAAGCAATTTTCCCAGCAGACAAACATCACATAAAACATGTGTGCCACAATCACTCATGTTCTCTATTTATAGAAGCAATTAGATGACTTTCAGATTATGATTGCAATAATGGTCCTCCAGGGTGTGTGTATGGGACAAGTGCATGGCGCCACTTTTATGATGCACCATGCAGCGAAGCCACATACAGTAGCAACAGACGCTCCAGAGAAGTTGCCATACAAGTCTGTTTTGCCCCAGGGCACATGTATGGACCCATATTACCTCTGTACAACATGGTGACTGGTGTATCAGCCTGTCAACCAGAACTGAAGTGGAAACAATTGGGTTTACATCCGAGCCTTCGTTCTGTGTGATCCCATTTGCTTTGTCATAATATCACTTCCTTCTTATTCAGTATCTAGGCATACAACCGAGGCCTTTGTTTGTGTTCTATTCAGGAATCAGTTTTTTTTTCCTGCTTCAGAGATAGGCTTCCCCTCACAGCTCTACATGCACATGTGCTGCCACAGAAATCAATCACTCACATCATAATCTCCTCTGAAAGATGAATATTTGTAATTCCTTCCCTGCCTCTAACAAAAGTACTTTTTCCTCATCCACAACAATATCAGAAAGATCATAAATCTCAGTTTAACATTAATGTTGGTATGCGGGATGAATGAGGAAGGAATCAGCGTACTGTTAATGTCTAACCGCTAGAGCACAATTAAACTGGTCGTAAAATCTGCTCCTGTTTGTCTTTAGAAAACTCCGAAAATGCCAAAAACTTTCTTACAGTAAATCCTTTTTTTCATTGCAAAAACAAGGAAAAAAAAAAGTTTAAATGTTAAGGGTTGGTTTTGGACAGGGCGAGATCCGGACATTTGATCTGTGGCATAATGAAGTATTAGCTTCCATTACAGTGCAGGCTTAACCTTTTTGCGGAGCACCATTGAGCGCTTGCCAACAGTCATCAATATTTAACAGCTGTTGCTATTATGAAATTCTTTATGGGCTAATGTGGCTCGCCGGCTTGCACGCAAGGCCTTGGCTGTCCGCCAGCAGCCTGTCAGGAGGAAGGGGGGGAGATTGACAGACGGCTAGCTCGCGTGACAACCAGCCCTTGATCAGCCAGCTCCTCTCTCTCTCTCTCTCTGTGTTGGTATTGCTCTCTCCACTGTGGATTTCCTGTGCCTGCGGAGAGAGAGAGAGACCGAGAGACACCGAAGAAGAGCGCTGAGGGAAGGGGGCGGGAATAGGCAAAGGAGGTGGCAGTAAGCCAACCCAACCTCAACAAGCGCACACACACGAACACACACACACGGTTTTGCTCTACTCACGCAAGCCTTGTGGGAGGGGAGGGATTGCTGTGCTGCTCTGAGCTCGCATGTTCAGGTCTGGAGCTCTGCTTTTACAAGCCAAACTCACAGCTGAGGATCAGCTGCCAAGAGATGGCACCCATGCCGCTCGAATCAGGGAGACATGAAGCCTCAACGCAGAACATGAATGTGTTCGCTCAAATACTGCCATGTAAAAAATATGAATAAGTAAGTTAGAGTACTTTATTGCAAAATGTGCCTAAAGTGTTATTATTACTAATGCATTAAGTCTTGGAACCTGAAGCAGTTTCTGAGCGTTTTTTGCTCACTGTAGGAAAATTTTCCACTATAATATAAAATTCTGCTTCCATGGAAACAGCACAAATATGGCTACAAGTAGAGAGAACTTAAACATCTATTTGTGCAACATAACAAACTTTTAATGCCATATATTATAGAGAAAAAAGTTTCTATTTCTTTCTAAATTCTCAAATATTCAAAAACCTGGAATCAACATGTACAATATTTGTCCAAGTGCCCACAGGTGTTACCAATACTAGAAAAAATGATGGCTCTACAAACTATAGATGTGTATCTATATGTATCTATAAATATAGATAGATTTGCTACTTACATCTTGAATATTTTTCCACACTTGTCTCCTATCTGCATTCCTATCAGCCCACCTCAACCGGATAGTCCCTGAGTTTTTATCATGTCACTCTTGGTTACATCTGAGCGACTAATGGTTTGTAGGTTACACCAAGAAATGCATTTTTTTTTTTTTTTTTTAAACAGAATCTGATTAGTCCAGATGTTTATTTTTTTGCACATTTTTAAAGGAGACATCAAAATATCACTTGAAGTATCACAATTTTAAACTTAGAGTAGCTGCACATCATGATTTGTTTAAAGACTGTCATATTATATTGCAGTTTCTAGCTCCGATAGATGCTAAAATATCTTTTTTTTTAAACGATAGCATGCCTTTAAAACCAGTTGTCATGTTTTTGGACTAAGGTGGTTTTAACAATTTTATATACTGCTGCATCCTTATTTTAAGTTTAGCATATATTTTGGATGTAAAATCTAACTAATCTATTAGGTTAATCTTGTTCAACCTGTGCCTATTGCTGTCCTCAAGTAGATTAAATTCATTTCCGAAGCAGATTCCTTTAAACTGGCATTGTTTAAAGTAATGAAAAGGAACAGTAAGGCAACAGCAGCCATAACCACCTGTTTGATTCGGTGTGGAGTAGCATGCAGGCTGGTAGGTCCCAGGTTACAGCCGTGCAGCAGCTGGTGTTGTGTCTTTGAGCATGTAACATGTATGAACACTTACTTGCTCCTGACTGCACATTGCTCTGGATAGGAACATGATCTAAAGAACAGACCTGGAGTATTTTCTACCATTCAGTTCCAAACGCATGCTACTCTTGTACTCAGGATTTATAAATCACTTAAAGTCATGCAACACCTCTCTGCAGGACTCCTCAACATAATGTTATGCCATTTCTGACTCTACTCTAATGTACAAGATTGTATTGAAATATTCATCTCTGCATTTTTCATAATTCTGTGAGACATTTCTTTGTCTTTTATGTCCATTATCCCCAGAATGAAAGCATGTCAGTAGCATGTTGGACCCTCATGGACATTTTTCTCCCTACTTCAGTGCTCTCTCTCTCTCTCTCTCTCCTTATAGAGCTTTGCTTTTTCTTCTTTTGTCTCTTTTTAGGTTTCTCTTTATTTTTCTCTATTTTTCTCTTTTTCAGTTGTTCTCGGTATTACAAGAGGAAGTGGCTTTAGAGGAGAGGGTGTTGAAAACAGGCAAACACACCCAGACTGTGCTGTGCACATCCGTCCGCTACGTTGCTAAACTCACCTCACCCCCTAGAGGCTGTAGAAATAAATATGTGATTGATAAGGACGATGCTCTTGTCTGGTTACTGGCAGGCAGCTGCAGTTTGCTGAAAGTTTTGTGAAAGAGAGGTAATTTAATACAGTTTTTTTATGTTAACAGAAGCACAAGAAATGATTCTTTTGGCTCACAGCAATCTAAAGCATCAGCAGTCTTTCATATTATTGTTTCATTTCAAAAACTTATCTAATGTCATCATAAGCTCCATGGTCACTTAGCCCATGTATCTCTGAGCCAGTTGAGGTCCTGAGACAATTGTGACTTAGATTGTGAAAATGCAATCATTCTGGAGCTTAGTATTTGGCGGGTGGTCTTAATATTTTGTATACTCAGTGGAAATGGAAAGACGGACCTGGCCAGCTAGAGGAGCTAGACACTTTGAGCCTCACCCTTTGGCAGCATCTACATCCCGCTACTTGTCACTTTTTACTTAACACCCTGTCCTCACACAGAGCACATAAACGCCTCACCATTACCTACTCTGTTTTCCTTTTTCGAGCAGTGAGGGAGAAAATAGAGGCAAAGAAAAGCAAAGGCGAACACATGAGAGGCGATGAATAAAACCAGTATTGTTGGCCGAGGAAGTGCCGGTGCCGATAATTAATCATCCCGTGTGTTTGTCTTTCCTGACGCCGCATCCTCTCCAAAAGCTGCCGTAAGAGAGAAAACAAAAATACATGAGGCGTTGAAGGAGGAAAATAAAGACGGTTATTAGCTTCATTTCCCTCTGCAATGGTTTCCACTGGTTGGACGATATTGCAGTAATTGAACAGAATGGTTATGTGTGTGTGTGTGTGTGTGTGTGGCTGTCTGAGTCTGTTTGTTTGTGCGTGTTAGCACCTAGCGGAGGTGATGACAAAATACTTAACATTATTACTGGCTTTTATGAGTTCATGAAGCCACTTGTCAGTGCTCTGAGCAGAACAAGCGCACATTGCAGCCTTTATTTCCACGTTTACCTTGAATAAACCAACTGTGGGAATAAACGAGTTTATGTGAGAAAAATTAAGCCACACAAAATGTATGGATGGAAAAAAACCAGGCGCATTAGCTTTGCGTGCTTTAATGTGGATTTAAGACAAGGGGAACTCTCCTAGCATCACGAAATCGGTTGTCGATCGCCTGCGATGCCGAGCCGAACAAAGAAAAAGGGCGGCGAGACGAGGGAGGAGGGATGAAGAAGAAATGTGGATGGGAGGGGGGAGATGGACAGAGGATGGGAGATAGTAGAAGGTTAAAGGGGGAGGAATGGAAGCCGTAATGGGGTTAGTCCATGGGGGTGGGGACTGTAACGTAGCATCGGAAGATATATACATGCACACTTAGATAGTTTTTTCATAATGAAGCTATGATGTGTGTGCGTGTGTTGCGTGACTAATCTGTGCCTGCTACAATAAGTGACGGAGTGAAGGGCTGATCTCTTGGAGTGAGCCACATGCCCCCTGACAGCACACCCATAAGAGAAACACGCAAACATGCCTCCAACACGCAACGCATACGTCACCGGGGCGCATGTGACAATTCAGCACGCCACAGTCGTAACGGCTAATTGCATGTATACACACTGTGGTGTGGTAGTGAGTCGGCCGTATTCTAAGGTGGAAAAAAAACAGTGGTTGATGGAGTGTGGCTCAGTTGTGATATTTCTATTAAAAAGCAACACAGAGGAGCAGGAGAGCGATTAGGAGGCAGGGTTGCATTACAGCTACATCACAATACAGAGCGTGCAGAGAGGCCCGCTCTTTACATCTTCCACTTGTATTGTCTGTAGGAGTAAAATATCGCAGGACGCCACTCTGTGATCCATTGTCTCTGCTTCACAAAGAGGCCAGAGGTCGGGCTCAGCTAGACTACAGCATGACTGGAATATGAAGAGCTTTTATTATGGCAAGGATGACGCTCGTCTGTACAGAGTTTAGAGAATGAAGAACACGATCGTCTTGTTCTTTTGTGTACAAATATGCTAGTTTGTAGCTTGAGTGGACTAAAAAACTTCTACTTATTCAAGATGAATTTCTCCAGCAATAATTGAATTTTCTCATTTGAACAGCTCATATGTATTATTATTGATATTTGATCATTTATAGGATAAATAGTACTCAAAGCATAGTGCCTAGTTCAATAAAACTGAGGCTTATTTTTACCATGGTCTGCTCTTTTGGTTATATTTGGTTACCTATCTAAACCAGACCTCCCAGATGCCCCAGTCGCCGCCCTCTTTCTGAGTTTTGCATGTGGTTATATCGTGCGTGAGGAATCCTGTAAAGTCATGAAATCCTCCACTGTTTTATCTCGTTAGACTTGCCCACCTTGCAGACTAATACCTGGCATTAGCGCAGTGCAACAAAGGAGACTGATACAGTTAATGTGTCCGCCACATGTCTGAGCGCTGGTCCAGCTCTCTCACTACCAGAGCAGAGGCTGTGGAGTCCGTCCAAGCGTACTTTGGAAAACAGACTCATTACTGTTATCATTCTCCACTTTTCTTCTGTCGACAGGATGCTTAATATACGCTCTGTGTTCTGAGTCTGCAGCAAATTTATTAAAGTTAAGAATCTGACTTGGGTGCAGCAGATATGAGGTCAATTTAAGGGCTGAATTCGGGATGCATGGTTTTCCTCTTTAGTTTAATCATCTTTTACACACACAGTGGTGGATTTTAGTTTTTTGTTTTAAACATAAATGAGTCTCTTGACCCTTTATCTTTTCTTTTTTTTTATAGCGACTCAAGAGAAAACCTCCAGGAAGCACAACATCAGCACATCATCCTCTAACCCTGAACCCAGGAAAGAGAGCCTTCCACTGGGCACCAGCGTCAATGAAAGCAGCCTCCTGCTGGAAGTAAGAAACCACACGTGTGATGTTTGTTCGTGTACTGTGTCTACACAAATGCTGCCTAACAATCTGCTTTACTAATCTATATTTTTACTACTACTACTGGGTGGCGTTATACTTTTGTGCCTCCTGCATGTCTCCATCAATGAAATGCTCTCCGGCTTTCATACACCGTTTGTGTCTGAGTGAGTGAGCGACTTGGGAATTGGAGGCAGGGGAGCATTTTTTTGTGTGTGTGTGTGTGTGTGCATGCGTGTGTGCCCTTCGCCCTCTGCCCTGACCTCCTTTGCAGAACTGTGGTGTTGCGTGACATACGGGTGAGACAGGAGTGTCAGAGCTGATGAAGGAGGTGGGGACTCACACACGCTGGCGGCCTGAGCAGCCAGTGAACTGAGTGTGTGTGTGTGTCTGTGTGTGTCTGTGTGAGCGCATCTGTGTCTGAATGCATGTGGTCATGTGTGAAAGTGAGCAGAAGAGAGTGAGAAGAACACACCAAGCCTGTCAACACTAATCAGAGCACATACGAGATTTGTTTTTCAGCCACTTGACCTAAGACCTTTGATCAGATTTTAACAACAGATTCATTATGAGGGCATTTATTCCACTTACACTGGCGAACGAATAGCGTGCGACAAGTGTTTTTGTCGTATTTTGACATAAGGACACCCGGTTACATTAGGCTTTGCATTAGTGCACACATGCATATTTTGTATATATTTTGCATCAAACTTGTGAAGCTACTTTGTTAAATTCCTAGAAAGGCTGACGGTTTCTGTTGAAGGCATCGGAGCGGACAGCGTGTGATAATCAGACGGATATAGCAGCACGCTACATGGGAATCGCTCGAGTATCAGATCATCGTCACACACTCAATGTCCTAATGGCTCTCGGTCAAGCAGCAAATTATGACCCTGATCATCGCCCAACAACTACGTGCGCAGTCAGACAAGCAGAGCCGAGCTGATCCACTGATGCTTCTGTTAATGTGTTAGGTTTCTCAATGGGACAGTAAACAAAGGGCTAGATTGACCATAGTGATGTGCTGCCTCCCGTTGCGTGACTAAACCTGGATCGGGGCCCCATAGCAAGCTGTGTGCTAGTTGTTATGGCGATGGGATCTCAAGAGAGGGAAGATATTTGTGTTTGCGTGTGTCTGGTGGGGTTGCATGTCTCCGTATGTGTGAGTTATGGTATGCATGCTTCTGTATAGCATCTGTCTGTGTCTGACAGGTACATTTATATGTACTTTGTGCTGGTTTGTGTGCTTGTGTGTGCTGTGCTGTAGACGTGTTTGGCCAGTATTGATTTTTGGAGTCTGAAGCTAATAGAATGTACAATAAAACACATATTTATTTGCAGTATTGTAAATTACAATTTTGTGTAGCTATACTTTCTTCGTATTTTTTTTGTCCCTGTCACCATTTTGCTCTCTTTGGGCTCATTGTTCACTGCAATATAAAGCCCCGCATTTCCATGGTAACAGCAAAACCATAACTAGAAGTAATAAGAACTCAAAAATGTCTTTTGGGCAGTATAACAAAGTTATGCCATAAATCATAAAAAAGTTTTAAAAAAATGTAAGTTTGAGTCCTTTGATTACAAAAATCAGAAAGAAACTAGAATAAACATATTACATTTTCTCAAGTGTCCACAGGAGCTACCAATACTGGAGAAATTCTACGTATTATAGAGATTTTATGACTTACATTTGTAATTTGTTTCCATGCTAGTTTCCTATCTGCTATTTGGAAGCACAGCCTGCAGTTGAAAAGTTACTGAATTTTTGTCACGTAACTGGTGGTTACAGCTGAGTCATTAATGGCTCTTTGTGCTGAGAAGCACAGTATTTTTTTGTTATTTTTTATACAATCTGGATTGAGAAAATGGTTTATTGTTTGTAAACTTAAAAATATGACACATGGGATTAAAAAAAAGTAAGTTTAACCTCATAAAACCCACTGCTGCACAAATGCATCAGCTTATTTTTTTATCATTATTTTATATTATTTTGTATTCATATATATGTATATGTGTATGTGTGTGTGTGTGTGTGTGTACATATATACATACACATATATATAAATATATATATATATATATACATATTTTAGTTTATTTACGTATTTATTTATTTATTGCTATTTTATTTTCAATATTTGGGTCTTACAAAGTTATGTTTACAGATGTAACAGCGGCTGGGTCGTTATTGAAAATGAAAATCAGTTCTCAACTAACTTACCAGGTTAAATCAAGGTTAAATGAAAAAACAAATAAAATCATAGATGAGTAAAAATGATGAAAATTTTTCTTTAAGTTGAAAATCCAATGATTCTTTCTGTTTTTACAGTTTCTGGGTCTAATAAATTGTGTAATTTTGGTGTTTTTTTTAGTCCTGCTGGCAGACTTTTGGCTTCAGAGAGTTAGTTCAGTAATTAATTAGTAGTTAATACAAGGTATAAAATGCCTAAAGTGTTGGCCAGAAAACAAATGTTTAAAAAATGATGATCTAGAGGTGTCAGTTGAAAAGTAAAACGATCACCAAAGACATGACATTTCAACTTGAGCAGGACATTTACAGAATCTATCTATACCAAATTTCATTGCAGTCCATCTAATAGTTATTGAGACTCAAAGCCACACATGTCCTCGTCACAGAGGCACCACAGGAAAAGTATGGCTGTCATCAGAGTCCTAATATTCTATATGTATCAGATTTTATGGCAACAGTTTAATGAATATTCCAGTCAGGACAGAAGCAGTGAAAAACAATGCCGTCCCTAAAACTAAAGTGAAAATGAATAAACTTTCATTTCTGTACCCTTGAGTGTTTATACTAATATGGGATGTAACAGAATCCCATATTATTGTAACCTTAGTATTTGTGTAGGATGTGGGCGTGTTCCTGGTGGCAGAAGGTCTCCATGTTTGTCATGACCTCATCATCTCACTCTGACAGCTCGACAGCAGAAAAACCAAAGAAACCCTGTAGAAACAATGGGACAAGGCTACCACCCACCACCACCCCCCCCCTCTCTCTCTCCCACCTCCTCCTCTCCCCTTCTCCTCCCATTCTTTCCAAATCCAGTGAACATATATTTTATTTTGGGCTCTGCGTGCAAAGCGCCTCTTAAGATTTGTAAGTCAAAGCTTTTAGTCTCCCAGGGGCAGTTATGAGAGCCGGGGGCGTCGTAGTTTCAGATATGTGGTGGAGCGGGCCAGCAGCAGGTGCCTGTTTCCATTACCTAAAGGCTTCAGTATGCAAGGAACTGAGGGAAATGTGAATGGAGACAGCATGTAGAAACAGCATGTAGCACAGTGCAGCCAATATCACTGCAGCATTTCTTTCTTTGGGACTTTTTTCCTAGTTTAGAACAAGAGACGAACAAAGACCTTTTTGATCCACTTAGTTGTTTTCATAACGAAAATAGATGAATAATTACTGTGATTGAATAGTACATTTTCAGTTGTTCTTTCCAGCTTTTATCTAAATTGTAAATGGGCTGCCATTTTCCAAAATAAATGATGGGTGCTCCCTTAATGGATTTGGACATGTGAAAAGCAAACGAACTGTATTCATCTGCCAGGCATTTCATTTTGAACAGGCCAATTAAAGTAATCAACTTACAAAATACAGACTTTTGCCTGCACATACTCTTTCAGGTCACAAGGCTGAGGCCTATTTGTTCCAGGAGAATAAAAACGTCAAAGTCCTTTAAAAAGAAAATGGGTTGCAGAAATTTACCATGGCATTGCAATGACTTGGAAGAAGAACGGAGGAATGTGAACTGGCTAAATTAACCCAATGTGTAAAGTCTGGGCTTGTTGTATCCCAGAAAAGCATTCCCACCATATTCATGACTTTTTAATGTTAGTTTTTTTTGGACACATTCTCCAGATGACAGATCAGTGAGTCACTGAAGCTTCCCATGCTAGTTGAACATAAGCTCTTCAACCGGACAGTCAATTTTCAGGCAGTAAATGTTGGTATCAATAAATTAAATACATTTCAATTAAAAAAGTAATACACAGCAGCAAACTATAGTGCTCGGAACACCTTATCCCTCCTTAGACATATGGTTTCAATGCAGTAAAGATCCCACATAGTCAAATTCTTAATCTAAAAACCAGACATTTTCACATTGTCATCACAGACATGCTGGATTTAGACAAAAGACACGGTTTTCATGAATATATTAAATTTGGCTCGGACATACCGTTACCAGATGTTTATGCTGCCCCGAGTGCCCTCTATATTAAGTATCTTGGAAACCATATTAAGCTACATTGATCCATCATTACCCTGCCTTCATTTCAAAAGCTTCAGAGTCCTCCAAAATGCACGGTATGCCTTTCATCGTAACAGCCAGACAGATATCTTTGATGTACAAATCTTGCTTAGTAGGTGCTGAGTCAGAAACCGTGCTATGTAAGTGTGTGAGTTATTTCTTAATAAATAAGAAAATCACTTATATTTGAATGCTGGCTATGTGTGTGCGTGTTATGTGTGTGAGTCGGGGGGGGGGAGTCATGGGAGGGATCGCTCTCCTCCCGGACTTCACGAACATGTGTCAGTTGAGCTTGTCAAACATCATCTGCATCTCCAAGGCTGAGAACCTGACCCTCCTTCCCATCCCCGCTCCCCTTGTCATGCCTTCATACGTGTTTTTCAGACATCATCATATCATAGTCGAGTTAGTTTTCCTCTCTCAGGGCCGCTCTGTCACAGTATGACTCTAATACCTCTGGGTTTTCGGGCTACAAATTGCTCTATTCGCAGAGAGGTTTAGAGGGAGCATGTGCAGCGAGCACGGCATTACATCGCTCGCTAAGGCAATCAGATCACTGTTGGGGCGAAAGTGAAAGAGCGAGAGGCGGAGACGTGGAAGAAAAGTAGGTATGAGTGTGAATTGAGAGGCCACGGGGATGTAGAATGCGTAAAATACACACACACACACACACACACACACACGCACACACACACACGCGCACACACACACACATGCACACACACATACATACACACACACACCAGGGAAGACCTGCATAGTCTCGCATTAAAATAGAGGTGACAGACTCTGGCAGCAGCAGTCACGCAAGTCAAGTAGCCTTGCAGTTGTCACGCTATCACAGCTGTGTGCACACATACACACTGGAAGACCTCTTCCCCTCTTCCTGTGCTTTTTTCTTCCTCTCCTGCTTTTTTTTCCCCACTTGCTTCCCTCCCCATCTGTCCATCCAACCCCATCCAACTGAAGCCAGTAATGTATTTATTTAAAATTTTCTTTTTTAATCAACACTTGTCGCTCTAAGCTGCACTGGACAAACACATTATTCCCCCTTGTGTCCACTGGTGTGTGTGTGCAAAGAGGGAAAGTAGGGCTGTTTGTGTCTGGAGTTTCTCTGCTTTTAATCAATGTGTTTGCTATCACAAATCAAAGCATGTTACTATTCAAACAGACTTAATTATCAAAGTTTTGAACTTATGAAATACACATGTTCAGAGGAGAGCAAATTGGTGCGTAGGTCATCTGTAAGTTAACTGCTTTAAAAAATACCATGAATCTAAATTTCACTAGAAAATATTCAAAAAAAAGTCTTTCAAAAGCAATTTTTAGCGTTACAAATCGCTAAGTTTTATTTGGCCCACTCTGTAATGTAACCATCTGTCTTTGATTCCTTCTCCAATGTTGTATTATTCTGTCTTTTGTTCCATTTTTTACTGTTATTTACTGTTCGGTAAATGATGGAATGAATTATGTAAATTAAAACTGCGCTATAAAAAGTTTGGCAAATGTGCCTCGCTGCATTCTGTCTGTAGCTTTAAAAAAAAATAATTGTACAGTAATGACTGTCACCACAGTCGGGCCACAGATAAAACAACTTGACTCAGTTTCACCATGTTTGTGCTGCGTGCACGCTAAGCGTGAATTATGCCATCTGAGGTTAGCTGTGCAAAGATAGAATAGATAAAAAGGAGCGGGTTGTGTTGGTTGCACTTGAGTTTATTTGCTGCATGAGCTGTCCTGAGTCATTGCTTATTTCTGTCTGTTTGTGTCTCTGTGTGTGTGTCTTTGTGTGTGTGTAGTCTCTGACAGGTTTTGCCCTGGTGGTGAGCAGTGATGGGATGGTTTTTTATGCTTCCTCCACCATTGTGGACTATCTGGGATTTCATCAGGTGAGTTGATCTTGCAGTATTGTAACTGAAATACTGTTGAATGCAAGTATAGTGTGTATAAATGTAACCTAAAATGCACCAATAAGTTGGACAGACTTTGTTTCATAACATGGCGTCACTCTTTTATGTCATTGTACTGAAATCCAAACAGACAGGCAGACAGCGACATCTTCGAGCCCCAATATGGAACATTTCTCCCAAAAAAATAAGCCGTGTTCTTCGTGTCTCTTCGTTTTACTTAGCTTGTCAGATGACTTATCATATTTCTGGCAAGGTGTCATTCTTCCAGTGGACTCTTGCCTGAGGTTAGGGTAGCCTGAATACATTCACCAAAATCATGGGGGGAAACAATAATAATAAAGCCAATGGTAAGACTTACATTTTAATTTGTCAGAGTTCCTGAATATTCAGTTTCTTTCTGTTGCACCCTTTCTTGTCTGGTGCTACTCACCTTAAATCACATCATTTTGAGAAATAAACACCATAGATTTCTAACAATTGACTATATACAAATATGGGCTTAGACAAAGTCATGTCACCTATTGGTTTGTGGACTACCATCAAGATTAGAAGTTGGCCGTCACTATTTTGATTTTTGAAATCGGAAAAGCAACTCCAGGACCAAGTGGCCCTGTCCTAAGAAATACCCTGTTTTATTGTCTGTTTTACTCTCAGTGGGACCATAATTTATTAAATGAACTTCATGCAGTGTTGAATGAGATGTCAAACAAGCAATTGAGACCATAAACTGATTTGGGAAATTTTACTAACGGAACAAATCAGGTGACAAGTGCAGCCAGTTTCACATAAACTTCTATACAAGCAGACTTGTTTTTGCAACTAGAGGAGTCGCCCTCTGCTGGCCATTACAGAGAAGGCAGGTCTCTTCTGCAACAAGAGGGCACCTCTACATTAACTCGTACGCCTACCTTTTATATACATTCTATATTTCTAACCACGAGTTACATGAGAGGATGTGAAAGACGTTAATTTGTGTCCCTTTTTGCAGGTAAGTTAATAAATCCACTAAAATAGCCTCTCCCATAGTCTTTCAAGAGACACCCTCTCAAGGTTTTGAAAGGGGACATATCGCTGTCCTTATTCAACAAGGTCACCATTCTCATTTTTTTCTGCAGTCCATTCTTTCTGTTCTGTACCATCGATCTATTTCTGCTTTCCTTTTCATCCTTCGGCTAATGAGCCAGAGTCTTTCTTCCAGTCTGCCTCCTGCTGCCTGATAACTCTCTGTAAAGGGCAGAGGGAACCCACAGGTTACAGCTAAGAGGCCACAGAAGGGTGAAGACCTCTGTTTCACCCTGAGACACACTCTGTGGGTGTCTGCATATGTCTGTGTGTGCGGGCCCTGATAAGTCACCAACGGTTTAACTTCCTTCCTTTCCGGCGGCTATACCCAGCCAGTCATTAATTATGAATGATATCAACACGGGCTCGCCTGTCCTGCGATGCTGAAATCATTCCTCTCCTTCAAAACCATGAATAAAGTGCTTTTCACTGTTAAAATCCCTCCTTTGCCCTCATGTCTACTCAAAGACACACACACACACACAGTCACATCAGGGCATAAATTCTTCTGCTACAGTGCTCCTACTTGGCTTACAAGCAGACGGGGGCAGTAACACAGCGCCATGAAATCGACATGAAAACCAAAGTGGTCTGAGAGACCCTGCCACAGTATGTGTGAGTGTGTGTCTAGGTTGATCAGTAATGACAGGCAAAGATAATTAAAACTATAAGGTGCATTTATGTGTCAGCAGCTCAGTCAAACTCTGATTTAATTTGGGATGACTTTTTTTTACATTTACACTACTGTTCAAAAGTTTGGGGTCACTCAGGAAATTTCATGTTTTTCATGAAAACTCACACTTTTATCCATGTGCTAACATAACTGTACAAGGGTTTTCTAATCATCAATGAGCCTTTCAACACCATTAGCTAACACAATGTAGCATTAGAACACAGGAGTGATGGTTGCTGGAAATGTTCCTCTGTACCTCTATGTAGATATTCCATTAAAAATCAGCTGTTTCCAGCTACAATAGTCATTTACCACATTAACAATGTCTACACTGTATTCCTGGGTAATTTAATGTTATCTTTATTGGGAAAAACTGCTTTTTTTCTTTCAAAAATAAGGACCTTTTTTTTTAGGTAATGCTTCACAAATTGTTTCTGTTTGATGTAGCCTTGGAAATAAACATAAATATTCACTAGACTAAGGGTCTGCAGCTCTGAAAGGCTGTGCTAAAACACAGAAGGGCTTTCAGATGCTAATTGCGAATGTGCATTATGACAAGGTTAAAAATCAGGACTTTTACCTTGCTAACATGTCCATGGGGTGTGTTTTATGTGCTTGAAGACACACTATGAGGAAAATAAGCAGTTTGCCCTATGGCAGACCATTTCCACCTTGAAACTGCAGTGTACCGATGGCGTTGTGGGGCTTTATCTTTGAAGTTTTGTTTTCAGCAATTACTCCAGTATTACAGCTTGCCATTGTGTGGCGTACAGTAGTTTTACAGTGATTGAGCACAGTCCTAGGTGAGCCGGTGTGCTTGAACTACAGCGAGTGGAGAGGGTTGAGTGGTGAAAGAGAGGTGGAGACTTTACAGATCTGCACATTTTAGAGGAAGCAACAGAGTATAATTACATCTAACGTCATTAGTTGGTCAAGTATTTAGTCATAAACCTAAATATTTGACAATTCTGAATTTTGACTTGATGATGTAACTAGATTCAAAGTTAATAGATCACCAAAGTCTGTGGTGAACAAGCTTACAAAAATGTTGGACAATTTTAGCACTTCAGGGATTGAGACAGTTTCTCAAGTGTCATGCTGTCTCGTGCAGTGTTGGATGTCAACAAACAAGTGCACTTGATTAAATTCAAATTTACCATCCCAAGCCAATACAGCCACAACTGGTTCTTTGTGAGTACTGAACTCAGCAAAGGCAGTGTGGAAAATACTGGTGTAGTCATAGCAACTATCATGCCACATCAGTGTTTTTTATTGGAAAAGTACTGTATATCCTTTAGAGGAAGAGATAAGGTATTGACAAGCTATGCAAAGCGTTTTGGGTGATAAGGTGATGTACACTCAGTAGAGGCAGAAAAATCACTATTTATCTCGGCACAAGATCAACTTGGTTCAAATCAGGTAGTTTTCTCTGTGCTGGTGAAGCACTGAGAATCAAAACATAGGGGATTTTAATTAAATATTCAGTAAGAATGAATGTGCAGTTGACAGTAAACACACTTCTACATGGTCCTACATCAAAACAATCTGTCTTTAAATACCCACAGATCCTCACATTATATTTCAGACTGTCATCAAAACATTCCTTTTGTCTTTCCCACATGTTCAACTCCTCCAAAGGAGCTGTCGGTTGTTTTTAAGTCACATCCTTTGCCTTTTTGGCCTTGACAACATGTCACATAATTCTGAGCCCACAATTGTAGTCACAAGGACACTTATCCGTAATATACCACAGAAAAAAAAGAAAAGAGAAGGCCTCACTAAGTAGCACCACAAGAAAGCCGTGGAGAAGAGCAGAAAACCTCCACTGGTCTTTGATCCAATTTGTTACGGGGGCAGTTAGCCTTTGAAGGTCAGTGAAAATATCAATTATTCTCCATTTTTTCCTCTTCTTTTCCTCTCTGTGTTTTTTACGAGAAACATAAACAATAGTCACTCGATCCGTCTGTCTGCCTGACTGCCGGTAGGGAACCAAACCACAGGACGAAGCGCTCGCCGAAGACGGTGGGAACAGATTGTGTTTTCAGAGGCAGGCGATCAAAAACCCTCGCGTGCCACCAGTGTGGAAATTATGGAGAGAGGACTGGGAGGAGGGAGAGAGGGAAGCGGAGAAGGTTGAACATTTTAGTAAGGAATCTGTCATGGAATGACAGAAAGCAAAGCTATTGCTGGAAAAGAGAGGGAGGCATGACGAGAGTGTGCTGGAACCCGACTCACTGTGTGTGTGTGTGTGTGTGTGTGTGTGTGTGTGCGTGCGTGCGTGCGTGCGTGCGTGCGTGCGTGCGTGCGTGCGTGCGTGTGTGTGTGTGTGGATGGGGAGGGTAAGCTGGGCTGGACTGCTGTTCGGGAGCCGGTGTCACGCGATGTTTGACAAACACAGCTGCCCTCACTGGCCCTGCAGCTGCCCTTAGACTATTACTCTACTAGATAAATTCTCCTGCCTGTATGCATGCATAGGAATATATACATATAAGTAAATGTGCATGCATGTTTCTTGACTTTCATTGATTTTGTGTATACATTAAGGCCCTTGTGTGTGTCATGGAGAAGTTTGCAAGTTTCCTACGAATCCTGAGGCAGATTGAGCCTTTCTGAATAGCAACGAAAGGAATCCCCTCTCAAACAGCAGCTACCTGCTGAACCGACAGCAGCAAAACACCAGTCCGAAGTCACTCCATGCATGCTGCTAAAAATACTCAATCTCACGTGTATTAAGATTTTCATGAGATGACATGACACAAAAAAGTCTAAAACTAGAAATATGTCCAACTGATTATGCACATATTTTATTTGAAATGTTTTATTCAGTAGATTTCCTTAACAAAGTATCTAAAATCTGCTCTACTCTACTCTACTAAATCTACCTACAGACTGACGTGATGCACCAGAATGTGTTTGACTACATCCACATAGACGACCGTCAGGAGTTTAGACGCCAGCTGCACTGGGCCATGTGTCCTCCACAGCATCAGGGGACATCAACACACCAGGAAAACCAGCTGGCTACAGGAACTGGTGGGTAGCTCACTGGGAAGAGGAGGGAGTATGACAACTGGCACATTACCAGAAATCCTCAGAAAAATGTGAACTTTAAAGAGATGCTAAACGTATTAAAGACAGTTACAGTTTTTTACCTCGATAACTTTTCCATGTGGTGCTTTTTTTATATGCTAGAAGCAAAATTGTGCATTGAAAAATAGGAAGTCGCGTGACTAAGCTTTTCCACTTGAAACTGCAGTGTACTGATGACTCAGATTCAGACTTGTGGGGTTTCATACATAAAAAACCTAAAGAACCAAACCTGTCGACTTTCTGTATCAATATTACTCCTCAGAATTGGTTACCAGTTTGTACATATATGAATGTATGGGTTACTCCGATAATACTACATGCCATTATGCAGTGTAGAGTTGTTTTACAGTGTTTGAGCAGAGTCGTAGGTGAGCTGGTGCGCTCAAGCTGCAGCGAGTTAGATCCACACATTCTAGACAGAGAACACTGTTTAATTAGTTCTAAGCTATTTTGAAGGCAGAGGGGATTATTATCATGTAAAAACTTCTAAATTTATAACTGAGGTGAGTTGTTAGGGGTTTACACAACAACCAGAAAGGGACTTTAAATAATATAATACTGCCTGAAAATTGTTTTAAACTTTCATTTAGTAGAATATATTCATTAAAACTGCATCATTAAATATGTAAAATATTAAAACATAGTCAGTTAACATTATCATTTTCCAACCCATCTTTTGAAACTGATGTCTTACTTAGTTTCTTCAGTGTCTGTGTAATTTTTTATGTTCTATTAGTTGCTATTAATGTTTTGTTTTTCTTACTGTGAAGTAATTTGTACACAAATTACAGTTCAAGTTAAATTATTGATATCCTCCTCCGTCTTTCTCTGCTACATTGCAGGTGAAGACTTTGTAGTGAGCAGCCTGTTCCATTCACAGGAGGCAGGGGAAATCTCTTCTGAGCTCTCCTGCTTTCTCAACAGATGTTTCATAGCCAGAGTTCGATGCCTCTTGGACAGCACCTCTGGATTCTTGGTGAGTGGTCTGAACCAGTGAAAATAAACAGAAACTTCAGGTTTCAGTGCATTAAAGTTTACGCTAAACATTAAAACTGAGCATGGGCAAACTATTGCCCACTTGTTGGGAGAAGACCCAGACCTATAAAGAGTGTTATGACCCCTTGAGTAGTGCCGAACTTCATTTATAATTGCAGCGTGTAGCATTATTTATAGTTGTATTGCAAGGAGTTACAAAGTAATTGGGCGCCTGGATGCTGCAGCAGAATAGGAGCTTGGTTCATCCCTCATGGCTGTGACTAGAATGGTTTGGAGACCAGCAGTGGAAAAACTAGAGGCCCTGATGACAGAGCAACAAGACTATGGGTTTGGACCGTTTATCAGGGTCAGTCCAGTTCACTGTCACCAAGTCCACTCTGGCTGCACTGATGTTGGCTGCACAACAGAAATTCTAGATGGCAATTTTCTGACATATTCTACAAGCAACAGTAGCCAAGTAGTGAGCAAATATTGGTGAAATGCTTTCCTCATCAGTCAACATAATTAGAGCTAGGACACAAAAATTTGGAATGTAATGCCCCCTGCTCATTCTGCTGGCAAATAAGAAAGCCAGAGAATCTTTAACTTAAGGTAAAAGAGTAAGTTTTAAACCACCTGCCTGTATTTTCAGCCACCGTAGCAGCATCAGTTTATGGAAGATAATGTCAGTCAGTCATCAGTGTTGGTCAAAGCTGAAATGTGTCAACAGCTAAAAAGATTACCACCAATGTTAACTTTTCTTTGTGCAGATTAGCAAATTTTAGCATGCTAGCAAGCTACAGCGAGATAGTCAGCATGGTAAATTTCTTCCAGTTATCTACTAAACAAATAAAATCTACACTACCGTTCAAAAGTTTGGGGTCACCTCGACAATTTCATGTTTTCAATGAAAACTCACTTTCATTCATGTGCTAACATAACTGCACAAGGGTTTCCTAATCATCAGTGAGCCTTTCAACACCATTAGCTAACACAATGTAGCATTAGAACACAGGAGTGATGGTTGCTGGAAATGTTCCTCTGTACCTCTATGGAGATATTCCATTAAAAATCAGCTGTTTCCAGCTAGAATAATCATTTACCACATTAATAATGTCTAGACTGAAGTTCTGATTCATTTAATGTTATCTTCATTGAAAAAAAATGCTTTTCTTTCAAAATATAAGGACATTTCTAAGTGACCCCAAACTTTAGAATAGTAGTGTATATTAGTATGCACATGTATGGAACAGAGTTTGCCCAATAGATTAGAAAGTACTATAATGACATAAAAGTTCGTACAGGCATGCATGCCAAAATGTGTGTCTGCATGGACAGTCCGCACAATGGCTACAGTACAAGGATTGGTTGTGTGACCTTCTGTATATATATGGAATGGAGTCCTCCCAACAGACTACAAAAGTAGTATAATGACAGGAACTATGTGTCCATTGCTGTCCATGTGTGCGTCCACAAGGGAGTATAACCAAGACTGTAGTCTTTTTTGCATTTCAGTCATTGGTGCGAGTATGGGTCCATCTACAATCAATGAAAAATGGAAACAAAGACAAATACATACTAATATAATTCTCTTCAATATCAAAAACCATTAGGTGAGTTCTAATCCTTCTTCTCTTCTGTTTCAGACTATGCAGTTCCAGGGTCGATTGAAGTTCCTCCATGGCCAGAAAAAGAAGTCAGCATCTGGGGCTCTACTGCCTCCTCAGCTGGCTCTGTTCTGCATAGGTGTGCCACTCTTACTGCCCTCCATCACTGAGATGAAAATGAAAAACATGTTAATGCGAGGAAAGACCAAGGGTGGAGGAGGAGGGATCATCTCTGCCATGGAACACAGGTAAGACCTCATACATGTTGTATCTTTACCTAAAGGTGCAGAGATATTCTCACCATGTCCTGGTGTAATATACTGATTGCTTTAATGAGGTACTATATAGTAATTAAAGGTCAACCTTTCTAACACAGAATTTAAGCTGAGGTTTGATGCATTTTGGCACCTTGTTATGGCCTCTGGAAAACTACACTGACTTGCAGTGGAGCTAGAACTAAAGGTCAAAACTGTAGAGCTTGGGAAACCACAGAAACTACAACCAAGGCTGTAGCGGCTCATAATGCATAAGGGCGTGACGATTTGTTCTTGTGGAGTGCACAGTCAGTGTAAAATATACCTACCAAACACCTTGGCTAGGATCCACAACATAAAAGTAAAGCAAATAACGAGAGTCCTGAAAAAATACATGTGCAGCAGTCCTGTGTCATTTATTGATTGTTATTTTAGAGATACCCGCTTATTACCCAGCAACAGCTTTATTTTACCCTGAGACCCAGTTACCAATACAAACATGAGCTCTTTCCTCACCCAGCAGGCTCTGATACCAAACCAAACAAGCGCTGGACGCCATACCTGCAGCCAATTAGGAGCAAATACATGCCTCAGCTTGGATGAAGCCCTCAGTGATTCATGTATCATTAACAGCTTTAGGAGGCTGAGAGGCCAAGTGTTGAGCTGCAGGCGGTGAGCAGAGCCTACCACCCCCTCTGCTGTTCACTCCGTCTCTACATCATGGTGGATAATAGAACTATTCTTGGGACATTAAGCATAAAAAGCATAATGTTTACTCTACGTGGCATCCGGGTCTGGCTCCACAAAGACAGACTTCAGCTGTGGCTTCAGAAAGCTGACAAAATATGTAATATTTGTAATAAACGATGTCTGCTTCTTGACTATTCAAAGTTGGAGTAACTTGCCATGAATTCTGCGTAAATTAAGGCTTTTTCCATTTAGCAAAAGACAAGAGAGAGACTGCACCAGAGTATTACAATAAAAACACTCTTCTTTTTTTGTTCTTTAACCCAGTAGTCAGCAGGTGTCTCTGATTGTTACCATGGCGACATGCCTCCTCATGGTTCATTATTTACCTGTGTGTATGGCAGCTGAGTTTCCAGGCTTAAACTATGTCATTCTTTGTTTTTGTGACATTGTGTACATTGCGTTAGACCAATCTAAGAGCAGAATAAAGACTCACATAACACAGATATTGCCAGAGAATATACAGCAGTTAACATGTACTCAGATCTCTTATTCTGTTCCAAAGCCTCAGCTGCTGTTATTGGGTTGAGAGGGAAGAGATGATCAGGAGAGGCAAAGGCGCTAAACAGACGATATACAACTGATGAAACAGATGTGCTGTCAGAGTTTCTGGACTGCAAATAAGATAATTAAGGTTAATTTGTCCAGACTAGGACCTATTAAGCTGTGCACTGTGTTTGGGTTTCCATGGTTTCCAAGAATTTTTGTTGCAGATTAAATTCAATTACTAAATGAAGAATGAGAAAAAAACAACACATTTTTGAGGTGTTTTTTCTGGCATAAAAGAAAAACTCAAGCAGGTTTTTGAAACTGACTAAATGCATTTTATATGAACACATGCAGAGTGTGGTCTAAGTAAATAAAAGCTCTGCCCAGTTTAATTGAACAGTTGTTAATTGTGTTATTGTCTTTGATTATCATGATCTTCACAGTGCATCAAGTTCAGGGAAAAATTAATTCTTCTAAATCAAGAGATCAGAAACTTGTATTAAAAAAGGTTGCCACACATTTAAAAAAAAACCCACAAAAGCTAAAACACATTCGCATTTCGCAACTGCAGTGTGTAAAAGTGACGATATACTGCATTGTACTGCCTATAAACATGGAGTCCAGGCCATCTTTGATCTTTGGGGTCTGGAAGTTGACTCTGTTCTCAATTTTCAGATGAGACACATCCCGGAAAAGATGAGTCACTTCTGGACAGATTCTGTCATGAACTAAAGTGAACCAAACCTAGATATTTATGCTTTGAGTCATTCATCACTAGATTTAGTATGTGGACATTCTCATATGGATATATGGGTGGACCAGTGAGAATTTAGGAGAATACCTTGTTGTCAAGAAACTCGGGAGTTTATTTGATTTGTCTACTTGTTTCGTGACTAATGATTGAATTTGTCTTTCTGTTTTTCCCTCTTCTCATGCCATCCCTCTCCCTCTCAGTGAGCGTGGGGAACACCTCCGGAGGCACTCCTACAGTGGAGGAATGGGGGACATTGCGGACCCTCTCCTCCTCTCCTGCCCCACGCCTGGTGCCACCCAGCGAGGTCACCACACTCCCTGGACTCCGCTCTCCAAAGACAACCTCAAGTACCGCCCCGATGGTTACTACAACCAGGAGGAGCCCCTCAACTACTGCAAGTCCTCCATGGCTCCACATAAGGGTCTGAGCCCGGGCCTGGGTGGTGGGTGGCCCCTGCGGCAGAACTCAGGTCCCATCAGAGCAGGCCAGGGTGTCGGCTACATCCCCTCTAACCGCTTGAACAAGACCGGCCAGTACGGGAAGCCATACCGCCTTTCCCCGAACTGTCACAGCAGCAGAAATGGTGAGGTGTTTGTCTCCAGGCTCTACGGGAATGTCCAGATTCCGGCAGACCCAGACGCCTACTGTGTGGATCTGGTGAAGAGCGAGAACGGCTACGGAGAGTGCTACGATGGCCACCTGATGCCCGAGATGCCACCCATCAAGATAGAGCACGACTCGGACTCCGAGAACGGCTGCGACGCGTACGGACGACCCTGGGCTTGCCGCGACCCGGCTGCCATCGACCGACGCTATGGTAACGGGGTGTACGACCCAAACACTGGCCTGCAGCTCAAATCCGAGGCAGATTATTACGACCCTCAGTACTCGCCCTGTCAGCGAGGGAAAGCGGGAATCAGCCCACCGTACAACAACGGCAACTACCAGAACTATGCAGTCAACAACGGTGGGAACAACTCCACACGTCTCCTAAAGTGTGACAAAGACTTGGGGAATAACAATGACTCCAGCCAGTTTAGCCCTCAGAGACTCTCTCACTCAGACTCTCTATGCAGCAACCAACCCGTCAACCTCATGGACTCGCACGTGTATTCACAGGACCCGCACAAGGCCTACATGCACCCGGACTACAACAAGCATGGCACTTATGAGTTCAAAGGTCACGGTTTGATCCATTCGATCAAGCGGGAGCCCATGGACTCTCCCCCCTGGTCCGAGAGCGGCCACGACATGAACCAGTCCATGATGGTTGGTCCAAGGAACGTTATGCCCTGTGTGATGAGCACAGGGCACCACAAGTCCAGCCCCTACATTTATATGCCCTAAGAGTGACTGGTGCATTACCCACACAGAAACACAACCACAGATACTTACCTGCCTCCACCCCAGACTCACTCCATACGCACAAATGTTAGAGTACTTCGTCTTATCGTTTTCATACACATGCACCAGCGTTACAAGAGTTTCTGCTTACGAGGATTCCCAGGATGTCAAGTACTTCTTCTTCTGTGTGATGAAGAGGTCACAAACAAGGCTCAGGTTCTAGCGTCAGTGTTGTGACAATCAGAAATAATACTTTCAAATCCAGCTCATGGATTTGTTTTTAAGGAATACGTTTTGTAGTTGGTTCCAAGCACTTTTGGATTTAGTGACAATGAGACAAATTATGTCTAGAAACACAATTTTATTTTTGGTTTCTATGTTGTGCACTCCTGGTTTTTGTGGGAGAAACAAAGATTTTGCTGTAAAAAGATTTTTTTTTTTTTTTTACTTTGTACACAGGAGATGACTTACACCAACTGCTGGGCTTATTGGAGTGAGACGGCTGATTTTGAGACTATGTTGATGAGTCAGTGATAACAGCTTAAAGAACAACTGCTGGTTTTGCATGTTTTAGTGCTTTAACTATAAATACCTTTGTCATAACTGCCTCCAGTGATGTATGAATGGAATCTGCTGGTTTCTATGCATTATAGAATCGTATTAAATCAACTTGCAGAGACTTGAAACTTACTTGCTATCCATTGCAGTTAAAAAAAAAATTTATCAAAGTTATATGCTTTTCGCAAGATGTGCTTTGAAAACACTCCTTGTTCATGCACTCTAGGACACTTTTAATGCATGACAACCAAATTCACATTATCCTTTTACACAACATGCTTGTTTGCTTAGTGTTTGTGTTCTGAATTAGATTTTCCAAGAACGCATCTACCAACGCAGTGCTTTTGTCAAGGCATCCTGGAGCATACCACTGACGACAGTTTTGAAAATGGTCCCTGCTTGCTGGTGAATCAAGTAGAAAACTCCACCGCAGTCACAAACAATTCACAGTTAACGGACCAAAACATGTAAAACTATCAGTCAGGCAAAAGCTTAAAGTATTTGTTTGTTACACTAGAAGCAGCATCATCACAGACCTGTGACGTGCTGCTCGGTGTTTGATCAGAAGCTCTGATCTCCTTGTGGAAGGGATAAAAACAAAATTGTAATGAGGAGCGCACTATATAAAAGTTATTGAAGTTCAGAAGCAAGTCACGGTTAACATTTAACAGCACTGAATTAAGATGATAGGTGAAAACAACTCAAAACATGTTGAAATTGCCCTTTAAATTGCAGGACATGCAGTGGTTTTGGTCCTAAGGAAGATGCTCTGCACCACTCTGACTATATTTATTATCAGTTAAAGGTTTGTTCAGATGAGATAGACGTGTTAGTTTAAAGAAAACATTTTATTGAATTTGAGTCTTCTGTCGATGTGCACAACAAAGTCAATATTTTAGGTCATAAAACTCCTGTTGAACAAACAATGTTAATTTATGTTAAGCTAATGTTGTACAGTTTAGATTAGTGTTTATGACAAGATCAGCATTTCCGCTCAGCCTCACGTCTCACTGCAGATATGACACATTTCCTTTGAAATGAATATACACTTTTCATGTTGTCTTTTCAGTCCAAAAAACATCAGACGTTGTCCTCACATCAGTATTTTTGCACAAATGAACTAAAAGCACCAAATTGATTCAATGTCAGTCTCAGTTCAGTGAAGCTACCGTCGTAGTTTCTAAATTGCACTACTGGGAGTAGTTCAGTTGAAGTTCAGCCTACCCAGACAGGTTTTTTTTTTTGAGTCGACACGCACAACTGTACATGGTGTCACTGTTTTGGATTTGTCTTTTTCTCTCTCTGTGTGTTCATTTCAGTAAATGTTTGATGATTCGTATTTATTGTAAGAGGCAAAATTGTATAATTTAAAAACTACAGTTTTGAAGGCTTTTCTGTTTTACTAACGTGAATAAATATGGCTTTTTTTTCTTGCTATCTTTTTGATAATTGTTGAAAAGACTGTCATACATGTCTCATGGAGGAGGTAGCTGCAAGGTAGCGAACACAGTGTATATATGCAGTGTCTTCCAATGTTTCTACGTGTTTTTGCAAATGGGACTTATCTATTAAAATATCTTTCTTTATATGGAAAGTCAGGGTGAAGTATTGTTCTTTTACTGCTAGCGAGCTAATAAGGCACCAAATTACTGCCTGCTTGGTGGCAACAGGAGCATTCTGGGGCAATCAGAAAACACCACGATATCTACAAAAGTTTCACGATGTCGACTACCACTGAGCTCAAACCCAATAATGTGAAATTTTGTACAACATGGTCACTCTACTCTCTTAATGCTTTCCAGAATGAAAAACAGCCCTCTTCCATTGTTCCTTTATCATCCTTGTTTCTTTAGTAGCTTTTGAATTTTTCACAGATACCAAATGTGGTCTCAACCTTCAGATTTGTGTCTTTATTAATAATAAATATTCAGCAGTACAGGATACAGAGTATCTCTAGCCACATTCCCTGTATGATTAATGTGCTGCAACGTTCGCATGACAGCGCCTTCACACGATCTGGGAAACTCAACACCCATCTCTCACCGCTGTCTGGGACCAGGGCTAGAGCCAGGGGAATACTGGCATCCATAGAGAGCCATAGAGGGCAGAGAAAGAGGCAGGGGACAAGAGGAGGAAGAGATGTAGCCTAAAAGCTGTGGTTAGGCCCCCGTCCTCCAGGATCCCCACGAGAGCCGGACTTCTGTCCTACCAGGCAGTAAATTGTATTCGCTTGGCACGTCTGGTTTAAAGAACATTCACTATCATCCACTAAAATATGATGGATTTTTATTCAGGGTCCCCTGCTCTGAAATTGAACATGACGCTGGATATGTAGCATTTGCTAGCGCTCATCCATAAATCAGTCATCTTTAATAAGTAAATGATCAGCAGCTCCAAGGCCAAGTGGCTGCAGATAGTCGGACACATAATTCAGAGAAAAGAATGGAAAAAAATGTACCAAACAGTGGAGGACAACTAATTACAACACTGGAAACTGTGAAGTAAAATGAGAAAAAAATATCAGAATTTACAGGAATTGCTACTCTGGAAGCCAAAGCTAAAACCGCAGGTCATTTGACACCCTGCGGCTTTTTGCTGTGCACTCTTAATACTTGTAAAACTATGAAAGAGCACTCCTGAAGAGCACACACACACATTCAAAACTCCTTTCAATAAGCTTTGTGCTATTATACCGAACAAAAATATCAAGGGAAAAAACATTTATTGTTCGGCATCCCTACAACATAATGGATGCCATGACGTAATCAGGTACACACTATCATGGAAAAGGTAATGGACAGATCAGGCGTGAAGTCATGGATGAGAAATCGCAAGTCAGTAGTGAGCACTGTTCCCTCCAAGATGCGCGTGTGCGCAATTGCGCACTGCTGACACGGTCTCCGCGCACAGAAAATCTGCGCTGCGCACAAAAAAAAAAAGATCCAACCTAAATTGTAAATAAAATAAACATGTAACAATTCATTCTGTTCTATTTTTCAGTGTGAGTCAGTGAGTGACCGGTGACTGGCTGCTGCAGCCAATGATGCGATTCACATACATATTTACCATAGACTGTATATAATGGTATTTACGCAGCTAATCAACGTCAGGCGTCCTTATGTGCAGCAACGTTGTTCTCATAGATATGAATAAGTAGATAGGACACGCCCCTTTGAGCTGCGTGCTACAGCGAGGCTAAGCTAGTGGGGGCAAAGTTTCAGTGCATTCCGTTGATGTAGACGGCGTGAAAACGGAAACAACAAGTATGCCGGCTCACTGTGCTGCATACAATTACACACTGCGTCGTACGATTGAGACAAGGAAACTTGGAATGACTTTTCATAGGTAAGAATAGTTTTTAGCTCTTTTTTCATTATGAAATCTTGTTGAGAGCTTCCAGTCTATGGGAGCTAACTAGTTAGCCACTAGCAAAACACTAAGGCGAGCTAGCAGCTTGACAACCAAATACCAGACGATTAATAGTAGCTGTAGTATAGTTGTACAAGCAGTAGTAGTAATACTAAAAGTACAAGCAGCAGTAGTAGTATAAACAGCTGTTAGAGTCATAGAAGTAGTATCAGCATTTGTAATAGTATTAGAAGTTGTAGTAGCAGTGTCAGTATCAGCAGCAGTAGAGTGTACTACTACTACTACTAGTACTAGTCACATTGGTATTACTACCACCAATACTACCAATAGTAGTTATAAAGCCTAACTCATGTATATCCAGATTACCATCTATGTTCTTCCTCCAAACCCATTTTATGATTGGGATTACAGGCAGTTCTTTAGGACTGCTCTCAAATAATTGAAATGTTACTAAACAAGGTTATACTTATCAAATTAAATAGCTCTGGTCTCCAGTATATTGGTGAATTCGGTTCTTTGTACTTAATTTATTAGCATGATTTCTTTTTAATATGTTGTGTACAGACTTAATTACTTCTCTGTCTACTTTTCTTACTCCATGTAGGTTTCCCAGAGACTATGGGTTGAGGAGGAATTGGAAGTTTGTCGGCTTAGACCTGGTGTCATTCCATCAGTGTTAAACTTCCCGGCTCATCTTGGAAGAGTACGTGCCAGAAAGACCACGACCAAGCAGCCTTGAGATCTTAGGCAGCGTCTCCCTCAGGTGGGTGTTGACGGTGTTCACGGTCAGGTCTGTGGTAATCCCATCAAAAAACAATACAGAAAACAATCTAGATTATAAATCAACATGTAACCAAAGCACTCTGTGTATAACGCCATAGTATAGGATGTAGTTCAGAAAATGTCAAAGTATAGTATGCTTTACTCAAGAATAACATAGTATGGCCTGTAGTTCATAGTACAGCATGTTGGCAAGAAAAAAAAACAAAACATAGATTATTATGTGGTTCAAAAAGCGCAAAATGATAGGATGTTGCCTAAAATTGTCATGTATGATATGTGGTTCAAAAAATGTCATAGTGCAGTATATTGTCAAAATAGTATGTAATTCAAGAAAACATCAGAGTATAATATGTCATCTAAAAAATGCCATAGAATAATAATTTCATTGCACAAGTAAAAGTATAGTAACTTTTAAAACTGTTCGAATTCTTATATGTTGCTAAAAAAAGCAAAAAAACAAACAAAAAAAACGTCAGTAATATATTAATTTAAAAAGCCTATAGTATAGCATGTCGCCCAATAAACATCATAGTATAGCATGTTGCTCTAAAAACGTCACAGTATAGCCTTTAGTCCACAGCTGTCAGTAGGTGAGGAGCAACACAAAAACAGTCCAAATGCTGGTTTCCAGAGGGTTAGACGAGAATTTATTTAAAAGAGTAAGTTTACAACAACACAACATGTGAGGGGGTTAAAAACAAATGGGTGTTAGTAAAATAAAAATAAATCAACAGAACTAAAAGTGAACTTCATGTTGACATTGATGGGCATTCCAACCAGGAACAAAGTAAAAGATAATCAATACGAAAAAAAAAACTCTTCCTGTTCACCCAAAAACACACCGCAGTAGCATCCTAAACTAAAACTACTAAAGGGTTCCCTGTTTTCCTTTGTGAACAATTCAAAGGTCCCTCTCTATCTCCCCACACATCCACCAACCACTGGAACACATCTCCAAAGTTCTGCTGGGCCAGCTCAGCTTCCCCTCAGAAGAAGTGCTGCCACCTGCCAGATGAAGGAGCCTTTTGAGAGGCAGCTGGCATCGTGATTGGACTGTACTTTGGTCTGTTCCAATCCAGCTTCAGCTCCAGAGACGGCAGGCGGGACGAGTCAACGGAGGCCGGGTGGACGAAGGCATGCAGCTGAGTACAATCCAGAAAACAACAGAGGAGGAGTGCAGCAGCCCAGAGCCAGAACAACCAGAGTAGCATCATATGTCTCTTAGAAAACATCATAGTAGAGCCTTTGGTATGAAAAAAACGCCATCATATACATCGTATATTGTACAAATAACAAGTGAAAGCAAAGAGACATACATTGTAGAATTGTAGTAATTGTGGGCTGACTGATTTACTGATTATCAGTATTTTATTTTTTACTGATTTACGGTAATAAATACATTTAAAAATGGCGCTACTTTGGCTCTGAACCTTTATCTACCTGTGGTCGCTCTGTCTTCTGGAGTGATTTGATTGGTTATACGTAACGAATAAAACTCTTTTAACTTAACATCTGTAAACAAAACAAAAACGTATCAACAAAGTTTTCTGTTAGTTTGTGTTCTTCTAAGTTTAACTCCGAGATTTTAAATACTTTCATTTACTGCAAATGAATATCTACTCCAAATGTCTCACTAATAATCATTAGCAGCCTTAAAAACCCACAAAACACCCCTCTATACTCGACACTTAGTACAGTCCGGTTCCCCCTTCTATAAATCTGCTTGGAATCTTCCACTTCCTGTTTGTCAAAGTGGCCTTCTACCTGGACAGGTTTTGTTGGAGCTCATGCAACAAACATTTTGGGTAACTGCACTTTAATATGGATGGATGACACTGAATTAGAGTCTGTTTTAATGACACTGAGTTAAGATGTGTAGCTCTGTCATTAAATAGGAAATTATTTCTCAGAATTCACAGAGAAAAGTCTGAAATGTTTGCTAGGTTAGCGTCCCACATGTTCTTTGGCTCAGCTAAAGCTAACTCTCTCCAACTTCTGGATCTCTTGAGTTGCTTGTTGTTAAAATATCTTGCTAGAGGTGCTGAAGCTCAGAAAGTCTGAGATGTTTGTTCAAAATAAGCTCATTCTCGAGTCTTATCTGAACTCTTTTGTTTGAACTTTCCCTAAACTTAGGAGTTAATGACAGAGCAGCACATTCAGACTCAGTCTCATTTATGTAGAGATTAAACTTCAGTGTCATTCATTGATGTTAAATTGCAGTTTTTCAAATGTTTGTTGCACATGCTCCCGACCAAACCAGTCCAGGTGGAAGACGATGTGAAGAGAAAGCTCCAGAGGATGAATATCACACATTTACGTTGGAAATAAATGTCCTTTAATTAGACATTGTCATGCAAAAGTTGGAATTCCCTTTAATGATGTTCAAATCTTTGTTGAGTGTTTTGTTGATGTTGGTTTCTAAATGTTTTTTGACCTTCTACGCCTCACAAGCTGCAATAATTCACACATTATCAACTATCTTTCTGACTAAACTAAGATAAAAAGTGAAAAACTGCCTGATTCCTGCATCATGAATGTAAATCTTTTTGGTTTTTATGACAGTAAACTGAATATATTTGGGCTTGACATTTTATAAACCAAAACAAGAAATGAATTACTGGAGAAAACGACAGATTAATGGACAAAGAAAATGTGTTTTCCAACATATATGGCTGAATTACTCCAACATTACAAGATACATACAATTTGAATTCAATTTTATTTATATAATGCCAAATACAGGTCAAATTGTCTCAAGACATTTTATTTGTATATTTTTTGTCATATTTAAAATATGACAGTAAGAAATTTAAACCTCTTGACTAATCCAATTTATTACTTGGTTTTTAAGAGACTAATCGACAACTAAAATAACTTTCTCCACTAAAACTAATAAACATGAGGTCAAATAGAAGGAAGAGTTTTAAATACTGCAGTCCCACGATGACAAGAATAAAGTTTGTCAACAAAAACTAAATCTGCTGGTGGATTCCATTAAAGTCCTAATAAATGATTTAAAAAAAAAAAAGTGTGATACTAAAGGTTTGTGGTGCTAAAAATGTCAAAGTAAAGATAACAAGTTGAACATCTGGATGGAGGTTGATAATAGTTAACTTTTCGTTTCTCTGGAGCGACTCCATGGATTTTATGGATGGTGGTTAAAGACCTGCTCTTCGAGTGGTCTTCCTTCTAGTCGCTGTAAAAAGTCAGTCCATCCTGACTGACTTCAACACCTCTTCATGACAACTTGTTCTGCCTCCGACCTGGTGGAAACTCCAGAAACTCGGGAAAACCCATGGAGACTCGAAGAACTCGTGGAGACTCGAAGAACTCGTCGGGTGGGGGAAGGTGTGGTGGGTGGTGGGGGAGTAGAGGGGGGAGGCCGCCACCCACCTCCCCGCCTACTCTCCGCCCTGACTCCACCCAGACTCCGCCTTAGCGCCACCCATGTAGTCACTTCAGAAACTACGATGCCAAAGGGACGACGAATTTATTTCTTTTCATCTGATCTGTAGCTCAGTGAGTTAAGGATTTGCCTGTGGAGCTGCAGGTCGCTGGTTCAAGACCAGACCCTTCTTAAATTTTTATCAAAATCCTGACAAAGACAAAGAAAGAAAATTGCCTGTGGTGGGTCTTGAACCTGCGACCTTCCAGTTGGTAGTCTGTCTTCTTATCCCCTGAGCTACTCGCTCAGATACTAATTCTTCTTTTTTTTGCGCATTTATCATCTATTTTTTGTCGTTTTCGAGTTTTTTTTTTTTAACTCGAGTCTCGTCTGGACCGTTTTTCTCAGGAGGTTGGACTTCAGCCTTTGTGCTGGAGGGTGGAACCCTCAGTTCCAAGACTTTCCAAAGCCTCCACACCTCCCGAGTCCTCAGGACCTGAGCTTTCACCCAGTCTGAGGGCTGAAATTTTCTAAGTCCCACAGTAGTTCTCTGTTAGATTTAACTTTCAGACAGGCCAAGGGCTGAAATCTTGAAAGTTCTTGAGTAGTTCTCTGTTCGTTTGAACCTTCAGACAGTCTGAGGACTGAAATCTTAAAAGTTTCTCAGTACTTCTCTGTTAGTTTGAACTTTCTGGTTAACAGAAGCCTTAAAACTTGTGACCATGAGTCTTGATTTCACATTTAGACCATCCATCTGAGTTCTTCTCAGACCTTCACCTGTGGGTTTTTTAGAAATCCTGAACAAACTTTGATTCTCTTCACTGAACAGTAAAGTTTGTGGAGATCAGAAGGTAACATTAGTTCGATAAATGCCTTCAACTACTAGTAGACTTTATCTGGAAAGCAGTTTTCTGAAATGAGTTCTTAGTAAATCTGTCCACAATCAAACCAAGAACATAGAAAGAGGAAATGTTTGAAGAAACAACTTGATGTTTTCATTTCAGACTAGAAAACGCTTTAAGACTATCTGTTTTTGCTCTTTTTGATCGTTTTATTGTCTCTTCTGTTTAATTTGATCTTCTAAAGTCTAACTGGTGTCTTTTCAAATGTTTTGTCTTTAGTTTGATTCTTAAACATTTAGTTTTGCTCTTTTCTCACCTTTTATTCTTTTCTAATGTCTGATTTGATTTCCAAATGTTTTGTCTTTTTAATGTTTAATTGTTTTTTCAAATGTTTTATCGGCTTGTTTGAGTTTTTTTTTCTTTCCCAATATTTAATGTTTCGATTAAATCTTTAAGGTTTTTCTTTTTAAATGTTTTACCACCTTTTAATGTTTAATTTTCTTTTTAAATGCTTCATTGTATTTTCTGTGTAATTCCTATTTGAAGTTTTATTGTCTTTCAGATGTAATTTTCTAATTAAACATTTAATTTTTTAATTAAATGTTTTGTCTATTTAAAGGTTTAATAATCTAATTAAATGTTTTGCATTTTTTAAATGTTTAATATTCTTCTTGTTTAATTGTGTTTTTTAAATGTTTAATTATGGAAAATATTTTATCTGTAATTTTTTAATATTTGTATTTTAAAAATTTTGTGTAATTTCATAATGACGTATCTTGTTGAATTATCTAATTCAATATTTTGTCTGTTTAATAGAGTTAAACATTAAATACAATTAAATTATATTAAACAGACAAAATATTGAATTAGATAATTCAACAAGATACATGTCATTATGAAATTACACAAAATTTTTAAAATACAAATATTAAAAATTACAGATAAAATATTTTCCATAATTAAACATTTAAAAAACACAATTAAACAAGAAGAATATTAAACATTTAAAAAATGCAAAACATTTAATTAGATTATTAAACCTTTAAATAGACAAAACATTTAATTAAAAAATTAAATGTTTAATTAGAAAATTACATCTTAAATTTCTTAAATCTTTTTAAAAGTTTTATTGTATTAACTTTTTTTTCCTTTGATGTAATTGCTTTTTGTTATGTAGTTTATTTCTTTAATCTTCTTTTTCTGTCAAGATTTTAACCCCAACCTTAAAAATGAAGTAAACCCTTAAATCACAATGAAAATACTTCTGTTGTCACAATCATGAGTTAGTCAATTATTCAGTTTATCAATTCAACTTTATTTGTTTAGCACCTTTTACACAGATGACAAAACTAAATAAGCAAAGAGAAAAAAAACTATGCTAAAACTATGATTAAAACTCAAAAACATTATTAAAAAAAAAAAAAAAAAAAAAAAAAGATTTAACATGGTAATAAAATATGTTGTGTCCAGGGGATGGAGGGAGTTTATTGAAGTCTTCTTGGGCTTACATGGTAAATTATTTAAAATATAAACTTGATATTCAGTCTAAGGAAACTGCAGAGTGACAGAAGAAGCAACAATATCTCCTGTTCTCTCCTTTAATGAGTCGACTCTTCTTGTGCTTTCAGACCAAAGAACTACAGACTCTTCACAACCTGCTCAAACTCTTGGTACAGGACCTCACCACACGGGTCAAGAAGGTTTCCGTCTCATTTCTACTCTGAAGCTCACCTTCTCAATCTGCTGACAAATGTTTCTGCTGCTCTAAAGTCTGGTCTCCAGAACTTCCTAAAAACTCTCAGTCTCTTCTGCTGCAGGTTGCTTTGTAGAACTGGTACAGAAAACCTCACTAAACCACATGGAGGGGCCTCAAGATAGTCGTCCAAATGAAACCATACAAAAACCAAACTAGCACAACCCAAACACTAAAGTCTCCTGCAGCCTACCAGAGAACCTCTGAGAACACAGAATCAGGACAGGAACTCTTACCTTCTGGACAACCAACGTTGGTTCACAAACAAGAATACAGAATGTGTCTGACCAAAAACCTCTAAAGACTCACTACAGCCAAGATAAAGACACAACTCAGCTGCATCAAATCCACTAATCACTGCACACATTAGCACCATGTGCTAACTGTGGCTAAAGAACCACATTTACCGAGACAACTATCCAGTACAAAGCCCTAAAACACACCAAGAAACACATTAAAGACGATTTTACTGCTGGAAGCTGCAAGCCAACGCCTAAAGAACAAGCTAAAGCAATGGAGCCAAACCCAGTTCACTGGTGAAGAGAAACAGAGGAAATGTTTGTCTGCAGGTAAATAAAGCAGGAAGACACTGAGCTGCTCAGGTGTTCCTAATAACACCAAGCTGCTCAGGTGTTCCTGATAACACCAAGCAGCCACCTGGACAGCCAATAGGAACACAGCTTCCTGGAAGTCCAGAGGGCTGGCTTAGTGAAGGAAATTTAGTTTAAAGTTGAGGCAGAAAGTTAACAAAGAAAGTTGAAAACCACCTTCTGATACCTGAAATCTCTGAGTTTTCACACAAAGAACACCTGAACATGTCAAACTGGTTCCATAGTAGAACCATCATTGTAAAAACGTCATAGTATGGTGTGTTGCTCAAAAAACATTAGGACCCGGCTGTCAGGGGACAAACATGTAAGAAACATGAGAACAGAGAGAACCCAACCAGTAGGTCACAGTTTATCATCATCTAATCATCTCCTGAAGTCCATATGGTGAGAGACATCAGTATCTGGTTGTTAATTTACCAGAGGATGCTTATAATCATGCTGATGTGGTCTGTACTCTGCAGTATTTTAGTGACTCAATAAATGCCTAAGTTGTTTTTTTTAAAATGCTTTTTAGTTTTTAATAAACATTTAATAGCCTATATGTAATAAATAAATGGCCTTTGCCTATCTTAAGAAAAATTCACTCAGAACTGTGATATGTTAACAGTACTAAATAAATCAATAAATACATGCATACACACAAAAATAAGTTAATACATTAACTGTGTTAAGATTTAGATTTAAAAAAATGTTTATGTTTTTGCAGAATCCAGTATTGCTCACTGGTTGGTCATTACATTTTATTAGTTTGATTTCACTGTTTATGATGATGCCACCTCTTTTCAGACAGAACCTGTGATAATAAAACAATACAAAATTTTTAGTTCCGCGTTAATAAAGCACTTAAAGCTTTAAGTATGGCTAAATGCTTTTTTCAAAATTAAATATATCACTCCTTAGGTGGTAGTGGCCCCAAGTTCAGTAAAGTTGGAAAGATATTCACAGATTCGGACTTCCAGCATCAATAACTCATTAGATATAGGTTGTCAAAACATAAACGGTGCCTCTTTCCCATTGTTGCAAGGCAGACAATGTGCTACAAGCCCAGTTTTATCAAAAGTAGCTGTCTTTCAAGCTACAGGAATAACATTGGTGTCTATGGAGTGAACAGGGTCCGTCTGCAATTTGCAAAACCGCTGCAACAGTAAAGAGAGACAAATATTCAATAACTTCACTCTTATACATTGTAGTGTCACTAAAATCACTGCAGCCTTCAACTGGCTCCTGTTGACAAAGTGTTTTAACAGAAATGTAAATGCTGTAATTTGATTCTTTTAATGAACCATGTAACTTGAATGGATGTGATGCTGGTGTGACCACAGTGCACACGTCTGATGTTGCTCACAGTGGTCCAAGGAACGCTCAGGGAGTTTGTGTGTTTGCTCACACTCAGGAAAAATTACAGGGAACACTGGTAGTGAGTCCCACATCTGTGACAGGGAGAATCAAGAGGCTGTTGAAGGGCCCTGTGAAGTTGGTGGACAGGATCACAGGATCATGTGGCAGATTGTCCATCAAAGCAAGCTGTCTGAAACGATTTCTCAGGAATAAATGGTGGAGTTGTGGACATTTACTAACATGTCAGCAGCCTGTTCTCGTCTTTCTCTTGTCATCTGTGTCATCATGTCATTTACATAAAGTTGCATTTTAAAGTGAACTTTCATAGTCAGGTCAAAGGTGTGTTGGTGAACTGTTCACACTATGTCCTTTAAAGCTACACCTGACTCGACTGTCACCAGATTAACAGCTCAAAAACCTTTTGTGGACACAATTGGCTAAATTCTCCCCTTTTCCAACTAAAACAAGAAAAACAAGAAAAGCACTGAGAGAGCGCAGTATAATGCCAAGGCTGCTCAGTCGTTGTGTGATTTCCAATGGATAAGTCCCAATAAGTTCACAGCGGTGGATTTGTAGTAGGATCACAATCATGTGATCGTCAGCAGGCAGCTGACGTAGCATTCACTTGTTGTCATAGTTACAGTGACACCATGTCGCTATTTGGTAATGATACAAAAATTTTTAACAAATCCGTGGATCCAGACTATAAGCCGCATAACTGCCAAAATGTACTGAGGTGGTCCCTGTGTCATTTCTGACGTTCCCTGAAAATTTCAACCAGATCCGTTGGTCTGTATTTGAGTAATGTTGCTGACAGAAGGAAAGACAGATTAACAGAAGGACAAACGTACGCCTATCGTCACATAGCTCTGCTGTGTTCCTTGGCGGAGTAAAAATGAGATCTTCAACTTTCCCACGGTCCCAAGTCCAAGACCATTAGCACACTGCAAAAACACTACCATTCAAAAGTTTGGGGTCACCCAGACAATTTAATGTGTTCCATGAAAACTCACACTTTTATCCATGTGCTAACATAACTGCACAAGGGTTTTCTAATCATCAATGAGCCTTTCAACACCATTAGCTAACACAATGTAGCATTAGAACACAGGAGTGATGGTTGCTGGAAATGTTCCTCTGTACCTCTATGGAGATATTCCATTAAAAATCAGCTGTTTCCAGCTAGAATAGTCATTTACCACATTAACAATGTCTAGACTGGATTTCTGATTAATTTAATGTTATAGTCATTGAAAAAAATGCTTTTTTTTTCAAAAAATAAGGACATTTCTAAGTGACCCCAGACTTTAGAACTGTAGTGTATGTTTTTGTTTAGTGTATTTAGACTACTGGGTCTTCATCTTCATCCTTCCATTGTTTGGGCAGCTGGTCAAGTAGAGTTGACCTCTGACCTCTACTGGAAAGCTACAAGCTCTAGATTAGTGAAGCTAGAGACTCAAAATCTTGCTTGAGCACTTGAGCATTCTCACTTCACCAGTTCCTTTGCTTCCAAAGAGTTCTTACAATCAAAGAAACACTTTATCAGTTAATCAAACATCAAACAGAGCTGTAACAGAACTGTCCCTCCGTCACCTCTGGTGTAAAAGAATACGTCTTTCTCACCGAGTCCCAGCTATAGTATCAGCCTCCCGCTAATCCTTCCCAGAAGCTTGTGTTTGTTTCACCGCAGTCAGAGTATAGCTTATAGGGAATTACAGGATCCACAAGGATCAGCTCGTACAGGGATTGTACTTATTAGGATGATTGTGAACGTGGACATGCACGCGTGTGTGTGTGTGTGTGTGTGTGTGTGTGTGTGTGTGTGTGTGTGTGTGTGTGTGTGTGTGTGTGTGTGTGTGCGCGTGTCTGTATAAGAAGTACACACCAGATAGCCACATCTAATGTTTAATCATTAATAAAATTAGAGGAAATCCTGTTATGATCAGGGCATATTTATTAGAAAATAACAACCATTTTGTAATTAGAAATATAAGTACTAGTTACAATCATATATAGCACAGATCCATCAATCATATGTAATTACTAATAGTGCTAATGTGAAATGAAGCAAGAGAACAAACCTGAGAAAAAGTAAACTGAAAGCAATAATTTTAAATATAATGTCTTTAAAAATTTAAAATCACAAGCTGAAAGCAGCACAAATGAATTTTCATATTATACTACATCAAAAACCATGTAACTCATTGTGCATGTTGTTGTTAATAGAGATCTTTGTTGGTCTGACTCACATGTGATTGTTGTATCCTGGTGACATAAACTTGTATTTGCTTTTAACAGAGCATACCATAATTATTGGTATCATAACAGCCAGCATTTTTCCATTTTAAATTACGCTTCCCATAAACTGTTAATTCCTCTGGACAATGGTATTTTGCTGTTTCACCGTGGAACAAGTCACACAATGACCTGGCAGTGTTAATGTTTCTTTTCACCAATAAAGAGCCAGACAGTTGTACAGAAGATTCATTCTCTTCCTCTTGATTTAAAACATGCGTGATCAAATTAAGATCTTAGTTACTCCTTCAGCTCCAGTCCTGACAGGAAACACTCTGCATTCAGCCTTTCACATTTCATTGAAGGTTTTAGCAAAAACAGAACAAAGGAGCAGCAGTTTTCTGTGGCCTGACAGGAATCGAGCTGTATGACACGAATTACATGTGTGATTGTCTCACTTACACGCTGCCCACTCCTCACACGGCAACAGCTCACTCATGTGACAGCATCATATCTCTAACATTTCCTCAAAGGAGCGCTTCACTTTAGTTTCACTGTAGTTTCATGACCGATGCCGTAACAATGAGAGGGTGGCGGGGGAGGGAGGGAGGGAGGATGAAGCTGACTTTAAATGTTTAATATTCGTTAGCATGCACGCAAACCTTTCATCACGCCATCTGCATGACACTCACTCTGGGCAGGAAGAGGGGGAAAGAGTGAGAATGACAAAGGAGAGAGAGAGGTGGAATGAGACAAAACCTGGAGGTGAGAAAAGAGAAGTTAGCTGGGAAAAGGGGCACCAACAACGAAAAGAGCACAACCAATCAAGAGCAAGGAGTTACTGCTTAAGGCAACTGTAGTGTAAGCAAAGTATTTGATGCTTGTTGACAGCTGTATCTGTGAGGCACTCTGTGTGTGTGTGTGTGTGTGTGTGTGTGTGTGTGTCGACCAAGACCTATAATCCTATACCATGCAAGGTTGCGTGACCGTTCATACCCCACTCTTTGCTGCTCCGCACACCATTTGCCCTAATTGGTCACACCCACTCTCTGGCTTTCTCACACACGCTAATACACACTCATATAGGCAGATGCACCAATGCATACACAGACACAACAATGTCTCCTCCCCATATCCCCCAGTGACAATGAGGAGAATCCTTGAGGGTAAGTCACAAACACGCATGTACATGCACATGTGCGTGCACATTATCATGCACATATACACATACTCTACTAAGCATATGGAAGACAATCACGCAATGTCCCCTGCCCACAACCCCCACAAGCTTCCCTCTTCTGGCTTCCTGAGCTCTATTAGCTAATGAACAATAACCAGCACCTTGCCTTTCTTTCTTTGGAAGTGTGGTTTACTGACTTTCAAGACTTGTGGCCCCACTGTCCAGTCAAGAACAACTTCACTGAAACCCTCGCGTTCCAAAGGTGTTGAACTGATTTTCAACTGGGTTGTCTTAAACATTCAACTGCTTTAATGTGCACATCGTTCATTTTTAAAAGTAATGCTTCAGGCTTTATCATGACTTTTCCCAGAAATGGTAATAAGAGGGTGTCCCAATCTGATATCAAAGGTCTGATTGGGGGCTGATCAAGGCAATTTTAACTGATCAGTGTTGTTTTGAACATAAACTTGATCCTGTGGTTTACATCTGCTGTCTTACAGATTACCGAGGCCAAAACATAAACACTGGGGTGGACCAGGCGTTCTCTGTGATGCTTCCCCCCGGTATGCGAACCATCACTGACCTGGATCTTTTTAGAATCAAAGCTCAAAACCTTCCTGTTTAAAATGCTTTTAATACCCAGCCGGGCATGGTGACATTTATTATTTTATTTCTTTTAGATGCATACTTTATTGCTGTCTCTGTTTTAAGTTACTGTTTTGTTTTTAAGCTATTCTCTTGTTTTTTACTGTGAAGGACTTTGGTCATCCTTTGCGCTGTTATAAGAGGCTATACAAATAACTTTGAAGTGTCACGAAGGGAGAGCATGATTTAAAGAAAAATGTCACACATGCAGATTTGAGTGATTTTCTCATTCAATAATCAGCAGCTCATCAATCAATATTTAATCATCTGATAACACAATTCAAAACACACTGGACTTTAGTCTGTGCTGATAGTGCTGTTTCAGTTAATGCACATGATATGGGATGCCTAGGTTGCCACTGGGATATAGAAACACTGTCCAACTCGATCTTAACCCTCGTGTTGTCCTGTGGATCAAAATTGACCCGTTTTAAAGTTTAAAAATGTGGGGGAAAATATATATATTTTCACAGTGAAACTTCTGATGTCCACATTTTCAACATTTTTGGGAAATCTCTGAACATTTTTTGGTGGGAAAAAAAGAAATGTTAAAAATGTTTCTTCAGAACATTCACAAAAAAAATCAAAATCCAGCAAAATTCGCTGGATTTTGGTTGATTTTTTTGTGAATGCTCCTAAAGGAAATATTAGAAGTTTTACTGATATATATGTAATCACTTTAGATATTTTTAAGATTTTTTGGAATATGTTTAGTCATTTTTTGAAAATCTTTACAAGAATTTTCTTGCCAAATTTGGGGGATTTTTTAAAAATACAACTTTAAGGGAAACTTTTAAGGAATTATTGGAATTTTCTTCCTGAAGGTTTTGCAAATTTTCAGAAATTTGGGGAATTCTTTCAGACAAGGAAACAATATTTTTTGTTGCCTGTAAATGAGGACAACAGGAAGGTTAAGCATGAGTTCTGGCCATTAATTGCTACAGAAGTCTTTGTAATGGTGGCCCGTTACTAGCCAAACCCCACAACGTTCTGTGCTTGACAACACAGAACTTCCTGTAGCCGCTACTGTATAACCAGTAAGAGGGTCCGCCTGGATGACACTAGCTGGTACTACAGGTGCATGTACAGGATACAGGTTTTTGTTGTCTTTTGAAGCTTGTGGAGTTACAGACCAATCTACCATCTGACATTACATTTGACAGTTCCCTAACAGAACTTAACAACAAGGTTCATCCCCACCAACAACACATTAAGAAAAAGCCTGGATAGGGGCATCTGAATGGCTCAGCTGGCTGAGTGGGCGACACACACATAAGCAGGGGCTACGGTCCCCATTGCAGCAGCATGGGTTCGATTCAAGCTCACAGCTCTTTGCTGCAGGTCTGTCCTCCATTCTTCTCCTGACTTTCCTGTCTGACTCTCAACTAAGCTGTCTAATAAAGCCAAGAAAAAGGCTTTTTTTTTCTTAATACATGGCAGAGCAGTTCAGCAGTCAAGCATAAACATTTGATTGATTTTAATAATTGTAATGTACTTGAAATGGGCTTTATTTAGGAAAATAATATTGGATAGGACTGAATATCATCAGACCCTGAACATTAACTGGGACTGAATCGGGGCAATCCTCTGGACATACTTTTAAGTTTAATCCTTTTGGCTGTCTTTAGGTAACTATTGCGTATGTTTATTCATTGCTTCTTTCATCTGTTTTTACACAAATCTGGTCCATTATGCATTCATTAGTTGAACTGTTTGTTACTTTTAACCAATTATTTAGACTTGCAAACTTGTGAATAATTTTTCGGCCTCAATCAGGATTTCTAAAAAAAAAAAAAAAAAAAACATATTGTAATTTACATTTGGCCTAATTAGAGGGCAATTCTTTCCAAGAAATCCCAGGCAACTTCTCGAGTGCCCCTGCTTGGGGTGCATGAACTCCTGGTTTGTTTGGAATGGTGGGTTTAAAAAAATACGATGAAAGTAAGAGGAAACAACATTTGCAGCTATTTTTCACTCCGATTGTGGTGGTATCGGTTGGGATGCAGCGTTGAGATAAAATGGTTCTGTATGTGCCCACGGGCAGCTAGCCAGCTGAAAGGTTACTGAGTTCAACCTGGTGATTCATGAAGTAGAAATGCAGGCCACAGCTGACCGTGAGTCATACACACATGCATGCACATATGCAACGCACAAGCAAGCCATTTCCCCACCACAGAAACACAAAGTGATTTAGACAAACGTCCAAGGAGGGCCACCAATTCAACCCTGACATCTCTAACATGAACACATGCATGTACAGTACTTCACTACCAATCCCATGGGACACAAGCAGCAAACATGCTCAGATCCTAAAGGACCAAAGTGAATGCTCTAATAATTTCCATGTGAGATTAGGGCGAAGAGTACAGTGAGATTAGGAAGCCACTGCCAGCACAGTTTGTTTTGGCTTGTGTTCATGCTCCAGTTGACTGATTAATCTGTGAGGGTTAGACGAGGACAGATGCCGTAACCGTCTCTTCTGCTGGCAAATGCTTCCGCCTGCTGGTCACTGATGCACACTGCAGCCGACGAGGAGCCTCTGAACTTGCTACATGTTGAATCGCTGGTCGTAGCGAGAAACATGTTTGAAAAGCATTCAGATTTTTACTTGATGGAGATTGTAAATAAAACAAAATCGTCAAATACATATCCAATGGAAGCTTTAAGATTTTTCTTGTATTTTATTCATCACTGAAGCAGAGAGTGTTAGTAAGTTGCTGAGATATAACAACATAAAACCTCTAAATCCAAACTCAAGTTGTGTAAAACATGTCAGTTACCCACAAGCATTCCACTCCGATTGCCAACATTTTTTCTTTGCTCTTACTCAACACCAGAATTTGGACCATTTTTTGAATATTTGCTTGTGTAACACAGATGATGATACATTACTTACGTTTTTGGCTTGTAAGCAACAACAGAAAGTCCACTACTTACATAAACATTTCTGTGTGCAAACACTTGACAGTTGATTGAGTCACAACAAAAAACTATCTTACATTATCAAGAGCTGAATTTAACTGGCTTTACTATTAAATCTAGCAAACAGCATGATACTTGAAGCATTTTCCCACAAATGAAGAAAATACTTCCAACCTATTAGACTAAGGTGGGGGCCAGCCTCCACTTCTACTAGTCAGCTCGTAAACATGACATGATTTAGTGTAGATTTCCCTCGACTCTGCAATGTAAAATCTGCATGGTGCATCGTAATCCCTGCTTTAAAGGCTCAAAAGGAGTGCCCACTTTAATGCCAGCATGAAAGTGAGACACTCAGCCTGAGGACTGCATGATTTTTAGCAGCATACAACTGGATTACTTGTCCCTCCAGAGAGAGAAAGTGCTTCCCATAAATATGAAGGGGAAAATGCCAACTAAAAAAACCCCCAAAGGGTGTGTTCAACGCTTTGGCCCAGAACTGTTTGTTGAGGATGTGATCTCAGATCTCCAGCAGGTATTTTACCCTTTACAGCAAATTCAAAACCTCTGCTTCGTCATGGGAAAGTTTCAATCTTGAGAAAGCATTGCACTAGTAGTTTTCTGCCCAGTGTGACTCACTGTGGATTTAAGTGTTTTGACCCACAATAGCGAGCATTTAATCCATGGGTTTAACTCAGAATAACTGAAAATCCAACTGAGGCTTTGTTGCTCACAAAATGGCACTGTATGACTGTTCTGTGCCCAAATGACTTAGATTGCTGGAGAAAGTCATTAAAAACTGGGAAGACTCTTTTTGTACATGCATCCATGTTGCAGGACTTTTAACATCCTTTAAATCTTCATCCTGGAGTGAGAAAATCCTCCGCATTCAAACCATGGCAGCATCATTCAGCCTTCAGTCTCTGTGGAGTTTGCTTGTAATGGGTGATGATCTGAATCAAGATGAAGCAGTTGATGACCAAGAAGAGCAATCCAGCGAGCCAGATCAACAAGAAGCTGTTGTATCCCTCAAACTCCAAGAAGTAGGCTGGGCCCAACCAGATGCCCTGTAAGTGGAGAGTAGATGACAGGAGGAATCAAAAAGCTCCAGAACTATTGTTGCAAATGAAGAGAGCACAGCGCCCTCATGTGCATGCAACAGGTACAAGAATCAACTGTCAGAATTATACTACAAAAAAGAGCAATAAGGATGATTCAGGCAATTGGTTATATCAATCACACAAATTCACTCTTCTTAAAGTCAAAAATACTAAAATTCACTGACCTGCTTCATTTTCAAACAGCGCAAATAATGCACAAAGCAATAAACAACCAACCTCCTGTAAATATTCAGAACTTGTTTTTTAACAGAGATGGGGGTTATAATTGGAGAGGGATTTAAAATTAAAACATGGTAGATTTCGCACAACACTAAAGTCCTTTTGTCTTTCAATATGTGGAGTGAAGTTATGGAATGGATTGGAGGTGGAGCTCTAGCAATGTCCAACCACAACCCAGTTTAAAAAGCAGTACAAAAACATGGTTTTCATGAGGTACAGGGAGGAAGAGTGGCTTTGACATGGGCTGATTATTTAATATTTGTTTATTTATATCATTTTTCTATTTTTTTGTAAATATGTACATAAATATCTATGGGAGTGGGGTACTGAGTGACTGATGGTCAAGATGAGGAAGGGGTAGGAGGAAATAAGCGTCATCCTACTCCTGTTTGGATATGCTGGGTTATTATTTTTTGCTTTGCTTTGTTATATTTGATTTGTTTCGTTTTATTTTGTTTGGAATATTTTGATTTGTTTTTATGGCTTTTTTTTCTCTCATGTTAGAAATAAAAACATTCAAAAAAATAAATGAATAAATAAAATGTTCCTCTGTAGCTCTATGTAGATATTCCATTAAAAATCAGCTGTTTCCACCTAGAATAGTCATTTACCACATTAACCATGTCTAGACTGGATTTCTGATTAATTTAATGTTATCTTCATTGAAAGAAAACAGCTTCTTGTTCAAATATAAGAACATTTCTAAGTGACACCAAATTTTTAAACGGTAATATATAATAATTTTGCACCATGAATATCTGAACACATGTGTAATTGTATTTAAGAATGTGCTAAAGTGAGTTACCTGTCCAGCAAACCAGAGGAGCAGCAGTCCTAAGCCCTGCTTTACTGACAGACTCAGGTGTGGGATGACCAGAGGAAGTAAGCACAGGTACCACAGGAAGTACTGCGAAAAGACAACAAGCAAGATTGTTAAGTTCAATATAAAATGTATGAGCTGAAGGAGAAAGCATGTGAAATTGTAATGGGCTGAATGCCAGTTGAAATGCGCAAACTAGTCGTCAGAATTGAGGAGGCACTCAATGAAAACGTTGCTTTTTCACAAATGATGCTATGAAATCTTTTGGACAGGCAGTGAACAAATTGAAATATTATATAACAATATAAAGGTAATACTAATGACCCTCTGATATCGAAATCAAAGAGCAAAAATTGGGGGAAAAAGGAAAAAAATGGGACTCATTCTTGTATTTTTCATTCCGCTTCCTGAATTTAGTATTCATAGTTGTGCAACTTTAAACTTCAAAAATACACTACTCTCTTCTTAATTGGATCACATTTAACAAAACAAGCATGTCATCTTAGTTTCTCAAAGTAATTTCAATGATTGACAAAAAAACTGAGGGATAACGAGATGGGCTTAGTGTTCTCCTCAGTTGAACATGACTGCAAGACAATGTACAGATTAGGGGTGTAGTCAGCCAAATATATCCATGCATTGCCCTTACCTTTAAAAGCCTAAATAGACTGAAAATGAACATACAAACCTAGTATTAGCAGCATATTAAACCATTTTAACCTGGTTGTTCTATACTGAAATGATACTAAGAGACTCAGAGCAGATCAGTGTGCACCTGTCCATATTCAAAAGTTTTCTGAAAACAGAATTTTATCAACTCATGAGCTCCACATTTTGAGTAATAAAATGCAGACAAGTTAGCTCACTGTTTTTAAATTTGCAAAGTTTACACTTAATTTTTTGGTCATCTGTTTTAACAAAATGCAGCCATAAAGACGGACTTCTTTGACATGGAGTCGCTTAGTTTGGAGTCAGTTCAGATGTAAATGTTTAGTAAATGTAGCATAAATGTTACATAAATTACACCTAAACATCTGCATTTCATTGGGCAAATTCAAAGTTTTAAAGTACTGGGGTGTTAACGGGTAGTCTGTTCCTCCTGCCATCAAAAACAACAGATTAGGGCTATAGTCCCGATGCAGCGGTCATGGGTTCGAATCCAGCTCATGGCCATTTACTGCACGTCATTCCCCCACTTTTCTACCCACGTTTCCTGTCTCTCTCCACTGTCTTATATAATAAAGGCAAAAAGGGACAAAAAAAAAACATTTTTAAAAAAATAAATGAAGATTAACCCTGTTAGACTGTGAATGTCGTGGTTTTCTGCTTATGAAAGTCATGCCAGTGACTGTCCAAACAATGAGAATGAGGTGAGAACAGAACACACTGACCAACCAGTCGACCTGGAGACTACAGCTCTAGGACTGTATCATCGGATCTCTGCATGGAATCTCTAGGTGGTGGTTTCTGTACCTGTGAAGTGCAGACTTTGTTGAAGGAGACGAAGATGGCTGTGTGGAGGAAACAGGAGAAGGCCAGGTCACGGTGAAAGGCCCAGGATGCTATCAACAGCAGGGTGAGCTGAGGCAGGAATGCTGCCAGACCAAGCGACTGGCTCCACCTGCTGTCTGCAAGAACGAGGGACAACATGACGGAGCCAAGTCTAGAAACCTTTACCATCTCCTCCTGTTCTCAACATGCTACATGCTCCGACTATATAACTGACTTAACAAGCATTTTATTGCTGCTGTACCAGAGGTAATGCACATCTGCACACACGCTTATATACTATGCTGGTATTTGCTTTGTAGCTCTGTGTGCTGAACAAACTGGGTGTCTGTAAATGGATGGATGAATGAATACCTGCAGTAAGGTAGAGCATGTAGAAGTACGGGGAGAAATTGTGTCTGATGTCCCTCCTGGTCAGATGGTACAAGTAGGTCTCATGGAGAAACTGCCAACCATAGCTGAATTTAAAAGACAAAAGTGATATGATTGTAGCAATTCTAATTAAAGTCGTAGCGCTATTTAAACTTAATGTATTAGTTCAGATAAAGAATGATGAAAAGAGGCTGATATTAAATCAAATTAAAAGTAGTTATGGTATTTAGTTTTTTCGTAAAACTTTGCATTTCTTTCCTAAAAAATAACTGCATCATTTTCAAAGATCTGATTTGATTATTAGTGAATCATACTGACTGAAATAAACATATAGGTTTAACACTTAAGTTAAAGGTGATAGAACCCGATCTGTGTATGTTTGTTATGTCATTTCTGTGTTCATCTTACATGTAATAGAAGAGTGCTGTGAGCGCACAGAAAACCCCTCCGGCCACACTTGCAAAGAGGAGCAGCTCTCGGTTGAGGAAACTTCCAATAAATGTAAGGAGCCTCTTCAGCTTCCAACTTTTTCTGTCTTCCTCTGCTCTCGTCTCTGGTGTGCGTAGCGTCAGAGCAATGGGCAGAGCATATGTGATGGGGTAAATCTTCATGTGAACTGACAAGCCATAGAGTACAGCTGCCCCCGTGGGACGTCGGGCTACAAGAAAAAAATGGAAAAAATAACTAGCACAGAAGTTTTGTATGTACAGTACATTACATTACAAAATAAAATGCTACAGTAGAAGCCTCATTGAAGCTCTATGAACATACAGACCACAACCTTACCTTCCATACAGAGTAACGTCCCCAGAACCAGGGCAGCCAGGATTGACTCAGCATTCCCTCGGCTGGATACTCCCATGGGCAGCGGGTTGAGAAGCCACAGAGAAGAAAAACGCCGGGCAGTCTAAATATAAATCCAACAAAAAGACAACTTTTCATCAACTGTATGAGCAAGACATTTCTGAATCTCCCACTGTGACTTCTGATTAAAAATATCAGGGGAAAGAGAACTAGAGTGGCAAACCTCAGAGCTTAGACCTCGCAGGCAGAGGATTCTGTAAATGAGCAGGCCTGACAGGACATCACATACAATGAAGAGGATCTTGCCAAACACCATGTTGAGATAGATGTTTGGGGTGAGAAGCCAGGCCAGAAGAGGAGTGTAACGGTAGGTCGACCTGTTGTATGGGGACTCACCCTGTTTCCCAAACAGAAGAGATGAATGAGATGCCAGAGAGAAAAAGGACGACACAATAAGCAGTCAACTATTATGTTTTTGTCAGAGCCCATTCTGATACTGACTATAAGTGATCAAGAAGATTGGCAATTAATAGGGCTGAAACGATTCCTCGAGTTATTTGAGTAATTCGATTATTAAAATTCCTTGAGGCAAAATTCTCTGAATCGAGGCTTCATTTAATCCGCTACATACTACACCCCAGACCACTAACTGGTCCGGACCCAGACTTCATCCTATACGGACCCGGACCTATAATCAGTAAATTATGAGGGGATTTTAAATTTGATGGGACGCTTCTATTTTAACCGGCGCAGCTTTTCTAGTGTTTACATTGTTTATCAGATCTGAAGCTAAACTGCAAAGACAGTTCAACATAGTCAGACTTTCTTTGTGTAATTCGGCTCGACAAAAACTGAAACCTCAGTCAGAGTTAACAGTTATGAAGGTGGTTTTCAACTTTCTTTGTAAACTCAGACTTTCTGCGTCAAGCTCGTCACACAAACAGGAGCGTTTAACGCATCATGTGACTCATTTTCCGCACAAAATGAACCGATGGTGTTCAGCTGCTTCAGTCAAAAGTTTGTTTTAATGGAGAACAATGAGGAACATAAAATGCATGACGGTAAAAAGCTGCGACTGGAAATTATATAAGACACAAATGCTGGTAGAAAATTGTTAAACATATCTGTTAAATGTATTTAATTTACTGATCAATGCAGCTGATTATTTCTGACAGACAGCTGCGCAACAAATTATCAAACTTCTTATATTCAAACATGCTATTGTATTGAAGTGCATGTAGGTCTGACACTGTCTCATAATGAAGGAAATCACTTTAACTTGTGGCCAAATTAAAGTGAAACTAATGTTACTGATTGAATGTTCCATGTAGTAAATACTAATAAACTAATCAGTTTTCTTATTTGTGTTCTATCAGCTGCAGTAGCAGCAGTTTAAACAGATCAAA